>NC_143037.1:70690000-70765000 GCF_057628025.1 Oncorhynchus mykiss | reverse complement strand
GCCGTTCTCCATTCTCCAAACTGTAGACCCAGAGATCACACCTGTTTCAGGTGTCTACCGCCGGAGATAACCATTGGGAAAAACATAAACCACAGTCTAGATTGTAAGAAAATAAAAAATTTAGTTGGTTCCCAGGAGCGGTAAACACCTGGAGAGAGAGGCTTGTTTGTGCAGGCAGGTGGGTAGACACCTCTCCCTCCTCTCTCCAGGGACTCCTCCTAGGGGAGGTACAGCTGCCCCATTGGCTGAAGGTGCCTTTTCTGCAGGCACTGGGATCTGAGCTCCGTCAGGGAGGCAAGGAACATGGGGACTGGCGTAATTAGCAGCCCAGCGAGGTGTGTGCCTTCAGGTGGATACAGACCCCCCAGGTGGGGGGGAACCCGAAACAGCATCCATGCGCGGTTCAACCACTCCCTATCACTCCTCCTCACTCTCTCACTCCCTCTCACTCCCTCTCACTCCCCTCTCTCATGCTCCACTCCCCTCCCTCATGCTCCCCTCTCCATCCCTCCCCTCCCTCATCCTCCCCTCTCCATCCCTCCCCTCCCCCATCCTCCCCTCTCCCTCCCTCCTCTCCCTCATCCTCCCCTCTCCCTCCCTCCTCAGCCTCATGCTCCCCTCTCCCTCCCTCCTCTCCCTCATGCACCCCTCTCCCTCCCTCCTCTGCCTCATCCTCCCCTCTCCCTCCCTCCTCTCCCTCATGCTCCCCTCTCCCTCCCTCCTCTGCCTCATGCTCCCCTCTCCCTTCCCTCCCCTCCATCATGCTCCCCTCTCCATCCCTCCCCTCCCTCATCCTACCCTCTCCCTCCCTCCCCTCTTTCATGCTCCCCACTCCCTCCCCTCTCCCATGCTCCCCTCTCCCTCCAGAATGAGATGTCCTTTCGACTAATAGTGTCACACCTGACAGGAATACATCTGGAGAGAGAGAGGAGCCTAGCTGGTGTCACAGACCTGACAGGAATACATCTGGAGAGAGAGAGGAGCCTAGCTGGTGTCACAGACCTGACAGGAATACATCTGGAGAGAGAGAGGAGCCTAGCTGGTGTCACAGACCTGACAGGAATACATCTGGAGAGAGAGAGGAGCCTAGCTGGTGTCACAGACCTGACAGGAATACATCTGGAGAGAGAGAGGAGCCTAGCTGGTGTCACAGACCTGACAGGAATACATCTGGAGAGAGAGAGGAGCCTAGCTGGTGTCACAGACCTGACAGGAATACATATGGAGAGAGAGAGGAGCCTAGCTGGTGCCACAGACCTGACAGGAATACATCTGGAGAGAGAGAGGAGCCTAGCTGGTGTCACAGACCTGACAGGAATACATCTGGAGAGAGAGAGAGGAGCCTAGCTGGTGTCACAGACCTGACAGGAATACATCTGGAGAGAGAGAGGAGCCTAGCTGGTGTCACAGACCTGACAGGAATACATATGGAGAGAGAGAGGAGCCTAGCTGGTGTCACAGACCTGACAGGAATACATCTGGAGAGAGAGAGGAGCCTAGCTGGTGTCACAGACCTGACAGGAATACATCTGGAGAGAGAGAGGAGCCTAGCTGGTGTCACAGACCTGACAGGAATACATCTGGAGAGAGAGAGAGGAGCCTAGCTGGTGTCACAGACCTGACAGGAATACATCTGGAGAGAGAGAGGAGCCTAGCTGGTGCCACAGACCTGACAGGAATACATATGGAGAGAGAGAGGAGCCTAGCTGGTGTCACATACCTGACAGGATTACATCTGGAGAGAGAGAGAGGAGCCTAGCTGGTGCCACAGACCTGACAGGAATACATCTGGAGAGAGAGAGGAGCCTAGCTGGTGTCACAGACCTGACAGGAATACATCTGAAGAGAGAGAGGAGCCTAGCTGGTGTCACAGACCTGACAGAAATAAATCTGGAGAGAGAGAGAGGAGCCTAGCTGGTGTCACAGACCTGACAGGAATACATCTGGAGAGAGAGAGGAGCCTAGCTGGTGTTACAGACCTGACAGGAATACATCTGGAGAGAGAGAGGAGCCTAGCTGGTGTCACAGACCTGACAGGAATACATCTGGAGAGAGAGAGGAGCCTAGCTGGTGTCACAGACCTGACAGGAATACATCTGGAGAGAGAGAGGAGCCTAGCTGGTGTCACAGACCTAACAGGAATACATCTGGAGAGAGAGAGGAGCCTAGCTGGTGTCACAGACCTGACAGGAATACATATGGAGAGAGAGAGGAGCCTAGCTGGTGCCACAGACCTGACAGGAATACATCTGGAGAGAGAGAGGAGCCTAGCTGGTGCCACAGAACCCTCTGCATGTGTGATGTCACATTGACGGGCGGGCGTCTGTAATTAAATGTGTCATTATGGGATTTTATTCTGTGTGGTGCAGCAAGCCTGTTATCCCTCCAAACGCCTGCCTGCCATCAGCTCATGCATTTTTCATGGCCAGACGGTTAGACATGTTGCTGAGAGACACTAAGAGGCCTGTCTGTGTGAAATGTAAGTGAGAGGAGTGATGGGTGTTGGACAGCCGGAAGTGTAAGGAATGTGTCTGCACAGATAGACAGACAGGTGGGGTGATTGCCAGACAGGCAGGCAGGCAGACAGGCAGGCAGACAGACAGGTGAAGGCATTCTGATAGGGTTGCACAGACATGCTCTGACATAGCTTTGCAGTTCATTACAGATGCAGAGCTTTCAAAGCTACACAAAACAAAGATGGGTGCAGTTAAACCATACAGCTGAATGCAAATGAAGTCATTGGGAAATGGTTGCTGTTTTGACAAGTGCGCGTGTTGCAACTGTTTGAATGGGAAGTTAAACTGTTGTGTAGACTCACTATGCATGTATTTAACTGTCTGATTATGCAGAAGGTAACATTGTAGCCCAGGGATGGGCAACTCAGTCGGGGAACTCAGTCGGGGAACTGAGTCGAGGAACTGAGTCGAGGAACTGAGTCGAGGAACTGAGTCGAGGAACTGAGTCGGGGAACTGAGTCGGGCAACTGAATCGGGCAACTGAGTCGGGGATCTGAGTCGGGGATCTGAGTCGGGGATCTGAGTCGGGGAACTGAGTCGGGGATCTGAGTCGGGGATCTGAGTCGGGGAACTGAGTCGGGGAAATGAGTCGGGGATCTGAGTCGGGCAACTCAGTCGAGGATCTGAGTCGGGGATCTGAGTCGGGGAACTGAGTCGGGGAACTGAGTCGGGGAACTGAGTCGGGGAACTGAGTCGGGGGGTCTCACCTTACTGTTAGAATAATAGAATACACAAGGTGAAACTTCGAAACATGTCAGCAAATGTTTTTCCATTGGTAAGTTAGTCCAGAGGTCAGCTGTCTAAACTTGTAGTGAGGACGGTTGAATTACCGACCAAGGTGGGGTCCATTGATCATCAGTTTTCAAATTAAAAACTGCATTTGCCTCCACCTCATGGCAAAATGTGTGGAATTGCAGGATATGTGTTATAAAATTGCAGAATTTTCTCTCTGCCCCATGACAAAATGTGTAGAAATGCAGGATATGTGTTATAAAATTGCAGAATTTTCTCTCTGCCCCATGACAAAATGTGTAGAAATGCAGGATATGTGTTATAAAATTGCAGAATTTTCTCTCTGCCCCATGACAAAATGTGTAGAAATGCAGGATATGTGTTATAAAATTGCAGAATTTTCTCTCTGCCCCATGACAAAATGTGTAGAAATGCAGGATATGTGTTATAAAATTGCAGAATTTTCTCTCTGCCCCATGACAAAATGTGTAGAAATGCAGGATATGTGTTATAAAATTGCAGAATTTTCTCTCTGCCCCATGACAAAATGTGTAGAAATGCAGGATATGTGTTATAAAATTGCAGAATTTTCTCTCTGCCCCATGACAAAATGTGTAGAAATGAAGGTTATGTGTTATAAAATTGCAGAATTTTCTCTCTGCCCCATGACAAAATGTGTAGAAATGCAGGATATGTGTTATAAAATTGCAGAATTGTCTCTCTGCCCCATGACAAAATGTGTAGAAATGCAGGATATGTGTTATAAAATTGCAGAATTTTCTCTCTGCCCCATGACAAAATGTGTAGAAATGCAGGATATGTGTTATAAAATTGCAGAATTTTCTCTCTGCCCCATGACAAAATGTGTAGAAATGCAGGATATGTGTTATAAAATTGCAGAATTTTCTCTCTGCCCCATGACAAAATGTGTAGAAATGCAGGATATGTGTTATAAAATTGCAGAATTTTCTCTCTGCCCCATGACAAAATGTGTAGAAATGCAGGATATGTGTTATAAAATTGCAGAATTTTCTCTCTGCCCCATGACAAAATGTGTAGAAATGCAGGATATGTGTTATAAAATTGCAGAATTTTCTCTCTGCCCCATGACAAAATGTGTAGAAATGCAGGATATGTGTTATAAAATTGCAGAATTTTCTCTCTGCCCCATGACAAAATGTGTAGAAATGCAGGATATGTGTTATAAAATTGCAGAATTTTCTCTCTGCCCCATGACAAAATGTGTAGAAATGCAGGATATGTGTTATAAAATTGCAGAATTTTCTCTCTGCCCCATGACAAAATGTGTAGAAATGCAGGATATGTGTTATAAAATTGCAGAATTTTCTCTCTGCCCCATGACAAAATGTGTAGAAATGCAGGATATGTGTTATAAAATTGCAGAATTTTCTCTCTGCCCCATGACAAAATGTGTAGAAATGCAGGATATGTGTTATAAAATTGCAGAATTTTCTCTCTGCCCCATGACAAAATGTGTAGAAATGCAGGATATGTGTTATAAAATTGCAGAATTTTCTCTCTGCCCCATGACAAAATGTGTAGAAATGCAGGATATGTGTTATAAAATTGCAGAATTTTCTCTCTGCCCCATGACAAAATGTGTAGAAATGCAGGATATGTGTTATAAAATTGCAGAATTTTCTCTCTGCCCCATGACAAAATGTGTAGAAATGCAGGATATGTGTTATAAAATTGCAGAATTTTCTCTCTGCCCCATGACAAAATGTGTAGAAATGCAGGATATGTGTTATAAAATTGCAGAATTTTCTCTCTGCCCCATGACAAAATGTGTAGAAATGCAGGATATGTGTTATAAAATTGCAGAATTTTCTCTCTGCCCCATGACAAAATGTGTAGAAATGCAGGATATGTGTTATAAAATTGCAGAATTTTCTCTCTGCCCCATGACAAAATGTGTAGAAATGCAGGATATGTGTTATAAAATTGCAGAATTTTCTCTCTGCCCCATGACAAAATGTGTAGAAATGCAGGATATGTGTTATAAAATTGCAGAATTTTCTCTCTGCCCCATGACAAAATGTGTAGAAATGCAGGATATGTGTTATAAAATTGCAGAATTTTCTCTCTGCCCCATGACAAAATGTGTAGAAATGCAGGATATGTGTTATAAAATTGCAGAATTTTCTCTCTGCCCCATGACAAAATGTGTAGAAATGCAGGATATGTGTTATAAAATTGCAGAATTTTCTCTCTGCCCCATGACAAAATGTGTAGAAATGCAGGATATGTGTTATAAAATTGCAGAATTTTCTCTCTGCCCCATGACAAAATGTGTAGAAATGCAGGATATGTGTTATAAAATTGCAGAATTTTCTCTCTGCCCCATGACAATATGTGTTATAAAATTGCAGAATTTTCTCTCTGCCCCATGACAAAATGTGTAGAAATGCAGGATATGTGTTATAAAATTGCAGAATTTTCTCTCTGCCCCATGACAAAATGTGTAGAAATGCAGGATATGTGTTATAAAATTGCAGAATTTTCTCTCTGCCCCATGACAAAATGTGTAGAAATGCAGGATATGTGTTATAAAATTGCAGAATTTTCTCTCTGCCCCATGACAAAATGTGTAGAAATGCAGGATATGTGTTATAAAATTGCAGAATTTTCTCTCTGCCCCATGACAAAATGTGTAGAAATGCAGGATATGTGTTATAAAATTGCAGAATTTTCTCTCTGCCCCATGACAAAATGTGTAGAAATGCAGGATATGTGTTATAAAATTGCAGAATTTTCTCTCTGCCCCATGACAAAATGTGTAGAAATGCAGGATATGTGTTATAAAATTGCAGAATTTTCTCTCTGCCCCATGACAAAATGTGTAGAAATGCAGGATATGTGTTATAAAATTGCAGAATTTTCTCTCTGCCCCATGACAAAATGTGTAGAAATGCAGGATATGTGTTATAAAATTGCAGAATTTTCTCTCTGCCCCATGACAAAATGTGTAGAAATGCAGGATATGTGTTATAAAATTGCAGAATTTTCTCTCTGCCCCATGACAAAATGTGTAGAAATGCAGGATATGTGTTATAAAATTGCAGAATTTTCTCTCTGCCCCATGACAAAATGTGTAGAAATGCAGGATATGTGTTATAAAATTGCAGAATTTTCTCTCTGCCCCATGACAATATGTGTTATAAAATTGCAGAATTTTCTCTCTGCCCCGTGACAAAATGTGTAGAAATGCAGGATATGTGTTATAAAATTGCAGAATTTTCTCTCTGCCCCATGACAAAATGTGTAGAAATGCAGGATATGTGTTATAAAATTGCAGAATTTTCTCTCTGCCCCATGACAAAATGTGTAGAAATGCAGGATATGTGTTATAAAATTGCAGAATTTTCTCTCTGCCCCATGACAAAATGTGTAGAAATGCAGGATATGTGTTATAAAATTGCAGAATTTTCTCTCTGCCCCATGACAAAATGTGTAGAAATGCAGGATATGTGTTATAAAATTGCAGAATTTTCTCTCTGCCCCATGACAAAATGTGTAGAAATGCAGGTTATGTGTTATAAAATTGCAGAATTTTCTCTCTGCCCCATGACAAAATGTGTAGAAATGCAGGATATGTGTTATAAAATTGCAGAATTTTCTCTCTGCCCCATGACAAAATGTGTAGAAATGCAGGATATGTGTTATAAAATTGCAGAATTTTCTCTCTGCCCCGTGACAAAATGTGTAGAAATGCAGGATATGTGTTATAAAATTGCAGAATTTTCTCTCTGCCCCATGACAATATGTGTTATAAAATTGCAGAATTTTCTCTCTGCCCCGTGACAAAATGTGTAGAAATGCAGGATATGTGTTATAAAATTGCAGAATTTTCTCTCTGCCCCATGACAAAATGTGTAGAAATGCAGGATATGTGTTATAAAATTGCAGAATTTTCTCTCTGCCCCATGACAAAATGTGTAGAAATGCAGGATATGTGTTATAAAATTGCAGAATTTTCTCTCTGCCCCATGACAAAATGTGTAGAAATGCAGGATATGTGTTATAAAATTGCAGAATTTTCTCTCTGCCCCATGACAAAATGTGTAGAAATGCAGGTTATGTGTTATAAAATTGCAGAATTTTCTCTCTGCCCCATGACAAAATGTGTAGAAATGCAGGATATGTGTTATAAAATTGCAGAATTTTCTCTCTGCCCCATGACAAAATGTGTAGAAATGCAGGATATGTGTTATAAAATTGCAGACTTTTCTCTCTGCCCCATGACAAAATGTGTAGAAATGCAGGTTATGTGTTATAAAATTGCAGAATTTTCTCTCTGCCCCATGACAAAATGTGTAGAAATGCAGGATATGTGTTATAAAATTGCAGAATTTTCTCTCTGCCCCATGACAAAATGTGTAGAAATGCAGGATATGTGTTATAAAATTGCAGAATTTTCTCTCTGCCCCATGACAAAATGTGTAGAAATGCAGGATATGTGTTATAAAATTGCAGAATTTTCTCTCTGCCCCATGACAAAATGTTTAGAAATGCAGGATATGTGTTATAAAATTGCAGAATTTTCTCTCTGCCCCATGACAAAATGTGTAGAAATGCAGGATATGTGTTATAAAATTGCAGAATTTTCTCTCTGCCCCATGACAAAATGTGTAGAAATGCAGGATATGTGTTATAAAATTGCAGAATTTTCTCTCTGCCCCATGACAAAATGTGTAGAAATGCAGGATATGTGTTATAAAATTGCAGAATTTTCTCTCTGCCCCATGACAAAATGTGTAGAAATGCAGGTTATGTGTTATAAAATTGCAGAATTTTCTCTCTGCCCCATGACAAAATGTGTAGAAATGCAGGATATGTGTTATAAAATTGCAGAATTTTCTCTCTGCCCCATGACAAAATGTGTAGAAATGCAGGATATGTGTTATAAAATTGCAGAATTTTCTCTCTGCCCCATGACAAAATGTGTAGAAATGCAGGTTATGTGTTATAAAATTGCAGAATTTTCTCTCTGCCCCATGACAAAATGTGTAGAAATGCAGGATATGTGTTATAAAATTGCAGAATTTTCTCTCTGCCCCATGACAAAATGTGTAGAAATGCAGGATATGTGTTATAAAATTGCAGAATTTTCTCTCTGCCCCATGACAAAATGTGTAGAAATGCAGGATATGTGTTATAAAATTGCAGAATTTTCTCTCTGCCCCATGACAAAATGTGTAGAAATGCAGGATATGTGTTATAAAATTGCAGAATTTTCTCTCTGCCCCATGACAAAATGTGTAGAAATGCAGGATATGTGTTATAAAATTGCAGAATTTTCTCTCTGCCCCATGACAAAATGTGTAGAAATGCAGGATATGTGTTATAAAATTGCAGAATTTTCTCTCTGCCCCATGACAAAATGTGTAGAAATGCAGGATATGTGTTATAAAATTGCAGAATTTTCTCTCTGCCCCATGACAAAATGTGTAGAAATGCAGGATATGTGTTATAAAATTGCAGAATTTTCTCTCTGCCCCATGACAAAATGTGTAGAAATGCAAGTTATGTGTTATAAAATTGCAGAATTTTCTCTCTGCCCCATGACAAAATGTGTAGAAATGCAGGATATGTGTTATAAAATTGCAGAATTTTCTCTCTGCCCCATGACAAAATGTGTAGAAATGCAGGATATGTGTTATAAAATTGCAGAATTTTCTCTCTGCCCCATGACAAAATGTGTAGAAATGCAGGATATGTGTTATAAAATTGCAGAATTTTCTCTCTGCCCCATGACAAAATGTGTAGAAATGCAGGATATGTGTTATAAAATTGCAGAATTTTCTCTCTGCCCCATGACAAAATGTGTAGAAATGCAGGATATGTGTTATAAAATTGCAGAATTTTCTCTCTGCCCCATGACAAAATGTGTAGAAATGCAGGATATGTGTTATAAAATTGCAGAATTTTCTCTCTGCCCCATGACAAAATGTGTAGAAATGCAGGATATGTGTTATAAAATTGCAGAATTTTCTCTCTGCCCCATGACAATATGTGTTATAAAATTGCAGAATTTTCTCTCTGCCCCGTGACAAAATGTGTAGAAATGCAGGATATGTGTTATAAAATTGCAGAATTTTCTCTCTGCCCCATGACAAAATGTGTAGAAATGCAGGATATGTGTTATAAAATTGCAGAATTTTCTCTCTGCCCCATGACAAAATGTGTAGAAATGCAGGATATGTGTTATAAAATTGCAGAATTTTCTCTCTGCCCCATGACAAAATGTGTAGAAATGCAGGATATGTGTTATAAAATTGCAGAATTTTCTCTCTGCCCCATGACAAAATGTGTAGAAATGCAGGATATGTGTTATAAAATTGCAGAATTTTCTCTCTGCCCCATGACAAAATGTGTAGAAATGCAGGTTATGTGTTATAAAATTGCAGAATTTTCTCTCTGCCCCATGACAAAATGTGTAGAAATGCAGGATATGTGTTATAAAATTGCAGAATTTTCTCTCTGCCCCATGACAAAATGTGTAGAAATGCAGGATATGTGTTATAAAATTGCAGAATTTTCTCTCTGCCCCGTGACAAAATGTGTAGAAATGCAGGATATGTGTTATAAAATTGCAGAATTTTCTCTCTGCCCCATGACAATATGTGTTATAAAATTGCAGAATTTTCTCTCTGCCCCGTGACAAAATGTGTAGAAATGCAGGATATGTGTTATAAAATTGCAGAATTTTCTCTCTGCCCCATGACAAAATGTGTAGAAATGCAGGATATGTGTTATAAAATTGCAGAATTTTCTCTCTGCCCCATGACAAAATGTGTAGAAATGCAGGATATGTGTTATAAAATTGCAGAATTTTCTCTCTGCCCCATGACAAAATGTGTAGAAATGCAGGTTATGTGTTATAAAATTGCAGAATTTTCTCTCTGCCCCATGACAAAATGTGTAGAAATGCAGGATATGTGTTATAAAATTGCAGAATTTTCTCTCTGCCCCATGACAAAATGTGTAGAAATGCAGGATATGTGTTATAAAATTGCAGAATTTTCTCTCTGCCCCATGACAAAATGTGTAGAAATGCAGGATATGTGTTATAAAATTGCAGAATTTTCTCTCTGCCCCATGACAAAATGTTTAGAAATGCAGGATATGTGTTATAAAATTGCAGAATTTTCTCTCTGCCCCATGACAAAATGTGTAGAAATGCAGGATATGTGTTATAAAATTGCAGAATTTTCTCTCTGCCCCATGACAAAATGTGTAGAAATGCAGGATATGTGTTATAAAATTGCAGAATTTTCTCTCTGCCCCATGACAAAATGTGTAGAAATGCAGGATATGTGTTATAAAATTGCAGAATTTTCTCTCTGCCCCATGACAAAATGTGTAGAAATGCAGGTTATGTGTTATAAAATTGCAGAATTTTCTCTCTGCCCCATGACAAAATGTGTAGAAATGCAGGATATGTGTTATAAAATTGCAGAATTTTCTCTCTGCCCCATGACAAAATGTGTAGAAATGCAGGATATGTGTTATAAAATTGCAGAATTTTCTCTCTGCCCCATGACAAAATGTGTAGAAATGCAGGTTATGTGTTATAAAATTGCAGAATTTTCTCTCTGCCCCATGACAAAATGTGTAGAAATGCAGGATATGTGTTATAAAATTGCAGAATTTTCTCTCTGCCCCATGACAAAATGTGTAGAAATGCAGGATATGTGTTATAAAATTGCAGAATTTTCTCTCTGCCCCATGACAAAATGTGTAGAAATGCAGGATATGTGTTATAAAATTGCAGAATTTTCTCTCTGCCCCATGACAAAATGTGTAGAAATGCAGGATATGTGTTATAAAATTGCAGAATTTTCTCTCTGCCCCATGACAAAATGTGTAGAAATGCAGGATATGTGTTATAAAATTGCAGAATTTTCTCTCTGCCCCATGACAAAATGTGTAGAAATGCAGGATATGTGTTATAAAATTGCAGAATTTTCTCTCTGCCCCATGACAAAATGTGTAGAAATGCAGGATATGTGTTATAAAATTGCAGAATTTTCTCTCTGCCCCATGACAAAATGTGTAGAAATGCAGGATATGTGTTATAAAATTGCAGAATTTTCTCTCTGCCCCATGACAAAATGTGTAGAAATGCAGGTTATGTGTTATAAAATTGCAGAATTTTCTCTCTGCCCCATGACAAAATGTGTAGAAATGCAGGATATGTGTTATAAAATTGCAGAATTTTCTCTCTGCCCCATGACAAAATGTGTAGAAATGCAGGATATGTGTTATAAAATTGCAGAATTTTCTCTCTGCCCCATGACAAAATGTGTAGAAATGCAGGATATGTGTTATAAAATTGCAGAATTTTCTCTCTGCCCCATGACAAAATGTGTAGAAATGCAGGATATGTGTTATAAAATTGCAGAATTTTCTCTCTGCCCCATGACAAAATGTGTAGAAATGCAGGATATGTGTTATAAAATTGCAGAATTTTCTCTCTGCCCCATGACAAAATGTTTAGAAATGCAGGATATGTGTTATAAAATTGCAGAATTTTCTCTCTGCCCCATGACAAAATGTGTAGAAATGCAGGATATGTGTTATAAAATTGCAGAATTTTCTCTCTGCCCCATGACAAAATGTGTAGAAATGCAGGATATGTGTTATAAAATTGCAGAATTTTCTCTCTGCCCCATGACAAAATGTGTAGAAATGCAGGATATGTGTTATAAAATTGCAGAATTTTCTCTCTGCCCCATGACAAAATGTGTAGAAATGCAGGATATGTGTTATAAAATTGCAGAATTTTCTCTCTGCCCCATGACAAAATGTGTAGAAATGCAGGATATGTGTTATAAAATTGCAGAATTTTCTCTCTGCCCCATGACAAAATGTGTAGAAATGCAGGATATGTGTTATAAAATTGCAGAATTTTCTCTCTGCCCCATGACAAAATGTGTAGAAATGCAGGATATGTGTTATAAAATTGCAGAATTTTCTCTCTGCCCCATGACAAAATGTGTAGAAATGCAGGATATGTGTTATAAAATTGCAGAATTTTCTCTCTGCCCCATGACAAAATGTGTAGAAATGCAGGATATGTGTTATAAAATTGCAGAATTTTCTCTCTGCCCCATGACAAAATGTGTAGAAATGCAGGATATGTGTTATAAAATTGCAGAATTTTCTCTCTGCCCCATGACAAAATGTGTAGAAATGCAGGTTATGTGTTATAAAATTGCAGAATTTTCTCTCTGCCCCATGACAAAATGTGTAGAAATGCAGGATATGTGTTATAAAATTGCAGAATTTTCTCTCTGCCCCATGACAAAATGTGTAGAAATGCAGGATATGTGTTATAAAATTGCAGAATTTTCTCTCTGCCCCATGACAAAATGTGTAGAAATGCAGGATATGTGTTATAAAATTGCAGAATTTTCTCTCTGCCCCATGACAAAATGTGTAGAAATGCAGGATATGTGTTATAAAATTGCAGAATTTTCTCTCTGCCCCATGACAAAATGTGTAGAAATGCAGGATATGTGTTATAAAATTGCAGAATTTTCTCTCTGCCCCATGACAAAATGTGTAGAAATGCAGGATATGTGTTATAAAATTGCAGAATTTTCTCTCTGCCCCATGACAAAATGTGTAGAAATGCAGGTTATGTGTTATAAAATTGCAGAATTTTCTCTCTGCCCCATGACAAAATGTGTAGAAATGCAGGATATGTGTTATAAAATTGCAGAATTTTCTCTCTGCCCCATGACAAAATGTGTAGAAATGCAGGATATGTGTTATAAAATTGCAGAATTTTCTCTCTGCCCCATGACAAAATGTGTAGAAATGCAGGATATGTGTTATAAAATTGCAGAATTTTCTCTCTGCCCCATGACAAAATGTGTAGAAATGCAGGATATGTGTTATAAAATTGCAGAATTTTCTCTCTGCCCCATGACAAAATGTGTAGAAATGCAGGATATGTGTTATAAAATTGCAGAATTTTCTCTCTGCCCCATGACAAAATGTGTAGAAATGCAGGATATGTGTTATAAAATTGCAGAATTTTCTCTCTGCCCCATGACAAAATGTGTAGAAATGCAGGATATGTGTTATAAAATTGCAGAATTTTCTCTCTGCCCCATGACAAAATGTGTAGAAATGCAGGATATGTGTTATAAAATTGCAGAATTTTCTCTCTGCCCCATGACAAAATGTGTAGAAATGTATCAAATTCCTTTAAAACAGCAACATTTTCTCTACAACCCCTAACCCTAACCCGTTGACAAAATGGGCAGAATTTCAGGAAAATACACTTGTAAAATATATATCTTTGTGTCATTAGGGGGATGGTTGAAATCTAAAGCTCGCTAGGTGTGCATCAATGTGTGTGTGTGTGTGTGTGTGTGTGTGTGTGTGTGTGTGTGTGTGTGTGTGTGTGTGTGTGTGTGTGTGTGCGCGCGTGTGTGCGTGAGGCAGGGTATTTGTTTTTATCACTCCATTCATTATTATTATCACGTGAGATTCAAGGCTGAACAGCTCTGATTCTCGTGGAGCACGGTTCATTCATAAAACAACGCTAATTCAACATCAGTTTCAGTTGATCATTTGTCTCTACTCACTGATTGCAGTCATCTGTGATTCATTCAGGGCTAAAGCATGTTGTCTCTACTCACTGATTGCAGTCATCTGTGATTCATTCAGGGCTAAAGCATGTTTCACCAACTACAGAAAGGCAGTCACATTATTTGGTGTAAATAGAAGTGAATCCGACAATGTCAAACAGTCCTACAAGACTCTGTCCTGTCAGCTTTGAGGAACAGACCTTACCTTGGCTGACAGACATGGGGGCACCACTTTACTGCCCCGTAACACAGTCTATGGCCCCCATGACCAACTGGCAGATGGCGGTACGATCCAGACCCAGAACGGGGTCAGTACGGACCGCGGGTCCCGACTACAACAAAACAAAGGAACTCATCAGTCTTCAACCCGTGGTATCATGTAAACACACAAGACGTTCAAACTGTGTAGATATGCAGGAAATGAGCTTTAAAACAGCAAAATGTTCTCTCCACTGCATGGCAAACTGTGTAGATATGCAGGAAATGAGCTTTAAAACAGCAAAATGTTCTCTCCACTGCATGGCAAACTGTGTAGATATGCAGGAAATGAGCTTTAAAACAGCAAAATGTTCTCTCCACTGCATGGCAAACTGTGTAGATATGCAGGAAATGAGCTTTAAAACAGCAAAATGTTCTCTCCACTGCATGGCAAACTGTGTAGATATGCAGGAAATGAGCTTTAAAACAGCAAAATGTTCTCTCCACTGCATGGCAAACTGTGTAGATATGCAGGAAATGAGCTTTAAAACAGCAAAATGTTCTCTCCACTGCATGGCAAACTGTGTAGATATGCAGGAAATGAGCTTTAAAACAGCAAAATGTTCTCTCCACTGCATGGCAAACTGTAGATATGCAGGAAATGAGCTTTAAAACAGCAAAATGTTCTCTCCACTGCATGGCAAACTGTGTAGATATGCAGGAAATTAGCTTTAAAACAGCAAAATGTTTTCTCTGCCAACAAGAGGGGTGTGAACAGTTTAGGGTCGCATGGGTTGTGAGGTGGGGGTTTGTTACTAGGCCGATAAATGACAATAACCATTCTGACCTTTGCCCTTAGGAAATATGTGCTACTGAACCTTCTCAAATACTATTAGAATACCCCTGATCTAGTGTAGACTGACTGCCTGACTGCCTGCCTGCCTGCCTGCCTGCCTGCCTGCCTGCCTGCCTGCCTGCCTGGCTGACTGCCTGCCTGCCTGACTGCCTGCCTGCCTGCCTGACTGCCTGCCTGACTGCCTGCCTGACTGCCTGACTGCCTGACTCAGTATGAACTCGTCCTTCAGTCAAAGACAAAAACAAGTTATGAGCCCAGATATACACCCTTCATCTGTCAGGTTAACATATAAAATACACATTCATTACCACATTAATTATACCCTTCTGAATGTTAACTCACCTTGCTGCTCAGCCAGGGAGGAGATAATAGGGAGAATAGAGAGAGATGGAGAATAGAGAGAGGGAGAGGGAGAATAGAGAGAGGGGGAAGAGGGAGAATAGATAGAGGGGGAATAGGGAGAATAGAGAGAGAGGGGGAATAGAGAGAGATGGAGAATAGAGAGAGGGAGAATAGAGAGAGGGGGAATAGAGAGAGATGGAGATTAGAGAGAGGGAGAATAGAGATAGAGGGGGAATAAGGAGAATAGAGAGAGAGGGGGAATAGAGAGAAGGAGAGGGAGAATAGAGATAGAGGGAGAATAGAGATAGAGGGGGAATAGGGAGAATAGAGAGAGGGGGGAATAGAGAGAAGGAGAGGGAGAATAGAGATAGAGGGGGAATAGAGAGAGATGGAGAATAGAGAGAGGGAGAATAGAGAGAGATGGAGAATAGAGATAGAGGGGGAATAGAGAGAGATGGAGAATAGAGAGAGGGAGAATAGAGAGAGGGGGAATAGGGAGAATAGAGAGAGCGTGAGATCTCTGTGCGTTAGAGATGTGAGGGAATTGGAAGAACTGGACCCTGTCAGCACCACCACTGAGACACTATCTCCCCACTCCTCAGAGATAAGACAGGAGACACTGTCTCCCCACTCCTCAGAGATAAGACAGGAGACACTGTCTCCCCACTCCTCAGTGATAAGACAGGAGACACTGTCTCCCCACTCCTCAGAGATAAGACAGGAGACACTTTCTCCCCACTCCTCAGAGATAAGACAGGAGACACTGTCTCCCCACTCCTCAGTGATAAGACAGGAGACACTGTCTCCCCACTCCTCAGAGATAAGACAGGAGACACTGTCTCCCCACTCCTCAGAGATAAGACAGGAGACACTGTCTCCCCACTCCTCAGTGATAAGACAGGAGACACTGTCTCCCCACTCCTCAGAGATAAGACAGGAGACACTGTCTCCCCACTCCTCAGTGATAAGACAGGAGACACTGTCTCCCCACTCCTCAGTGATAAGAAAGGAGACGCCATCTCCCCACTCCTCAGAGATAAGACAGGAGACACTGTCTCCCCTCTCCTCAGAGATAAAACACCATCTCCCCACTCCTCAGATATACGACAGGAGTTGGACAAAGACGGTGTGTGTGTGCCCTGTCCTCTCCCTTGTCTCTTCGATTTGATTTTTCCATAGCGGAGGCTCTTTGAGGTGTTTGTTCCAATCTATTTCATTGAGAAATGTCTCTGTCCTTTAGAAACTGGAGTGGAATGGCTAGGGTGCTGGAGAGGCAGCTCACAGACCAATTCATGCTCTTGGCTGTATGTGCTTTAAAATGTGTTCCAGTTGACGGTAGCTTTTAATTAAGTGGAGAATTTTTTTATATTCATGCATGAGATTTTGCATCTGTTGCGTTCCCCAGCAACTCAGGCTGTAGTCTGTTACGTTCCCCAGCAACTCAGGCTGTAGTCTGTTACGTTCCCCAGCAACTCAGGCTGTAGTCTGTTACGTTCCCCAGCAACTCAGGCTGTAGTCTGTTACGTTCCCCAGCAACTCAGGCTGTAGTCTGTTACGTTCCCCAGCAACTCAGGCTGTAGTCTGTTACGTTCCCCAGCAACTCAGGCTGTAGTCTGTTACGTTCCCCAGCAACTCAGGCTGTAGTCTGTTACGTTCCCCAGCAACTCAGGATGTAGTCTGTTACGTTCCCCAGCAACTCAGGCTGTAGTCTGTTACGTTCCCCAGCAACTCAGGCTGTAGTCTGTTACGTTCCCCAGCAACTCAGGCTGTAGTCTGTTACGTTCCCCAGCAACTCAGGCTGTAGTCTGTTACGTTCCCCAGCAACTCAGGCTGTAGTCTGTTACGTTCCCCAGCAAGTCAGGCTGTAGTCTGTTACGTTCCCCAGCAACTCAGGCTGTAGTCTGTTACGTTCCCCAGCAACTCAGGCTGTAGTCTGTTACGTTCCCCAGCAACCAACATAACGTCGCTCAAACAGAAGGGGAAACTAACAATGAGTCACTGACAACAAGCAAAACAAAACAAGTGGGGTTTTAGGACAGGTTCTGAAAGACACTCATGGGGGGTGTCCACTGAAAGTCGATCAGCAACAACAACTAGAACCTAAAAGACACCCACCATGAGTGCCCATTAATTTGCACAAGAAGAGGCAAACAAAAGAAGAATGCACATCAAATCAAATAATCCAAAACAGGAAAGATTAGATAAAGTATTGTTTTTATAGAACTCAAATAGTGAGAGTCAATTAAACATGTTAATCCTCCACAAGACCACTGGAGCACTGGGCCAGCCACTCTTAAATAGCACCTGGGCCAGCACAGGTGAAACAATTTCCCACTTACAAGATGGCAACCAGCACAGGTATAACACATACTGACTAACGAGGTGACACTAATCGGTGCGCCATGCGTGCTAACGTCCAACCTCAGAACATACATCGAAAAACCACATATGAAAGATGGCCAGTGATTGGAGAATGTCTGTGTGTATGCATTTGTGTGTTTGTGTGTGTGTATTGTGTTTGTGTGTGGTGTGTGTGTTTGTGTGTGTGTGTGTGTGTGTGTGTGTTTGCATTCATATTTATGTGTGTGTGCGAGTGTGTATATCCATGTTGTCATGACATTCCCCTCTTTTGGTACAGCAAGCCCCATCCACCCCTCCCTGTCTCCTACACACAGGCTGCTGTGGTCAGAGAGAGGTCGTAAATTCCTGGAGGAGATTATCTCCTCATGGCCAGAGTATAGAGACAGAGTGAATTTTCATAGAGAACAAAGGAATTTCTTCCACCTCACAGAACTTGAGGTCCGAACAACATTTATGTTCTGGAGAAGGGATAAAAGATCGGTGAAGAATCCAGCTACGAACTGGTCCGTTTGGTACAATTTGGTGAAACTCATGGGAGACGGTGTGGCCACATTACCATAACGCTGTTTATATAATAGCCTCAGATATGAGGTTTACATCTAATTGTTGTATAAGATGAATGAGTGAGGATGATACTGTTTGTAAAATTGTGTAATGTGATTTTGGACTGTTTAATGAAGGAAACTCCAATTCCCTTTTGAGTTTAACTAAATCAGAGGACCGCCCATGAGCCCAGTCAGGGTCAGGCATCCTGGGACAGGCCCTTTTCTGCAACTCCCGAATAAAACCCCCACTTTGAGAATTTCTCAACAGACCATGTTTCCCTCAATTATGAGAGGACAAAGGTTGCAGACCAACTTACCTCGATAACGAGAGGGCCAAGGTTTGAGTAGATGGCTTAATCTTTTAAACATACTACGTGGTTAAACTCTTAGACTATCAATACCGACAGAATAAGAACAAGTCTTTGATATTAATTACTAGTTTGCAGTTAGGAATTCGGTATCATTGAACGGGAAGACCGACACCCGCCGAAATATCTATTCTATAACGACATGAATGAATGTCACTCTGAACTATCCATTCTAACCACGACACAGAGAGAGAGAGCGAGAGAGAGCGAGGATGGACAGACACTCTCCAACAGAAACAAACTTTTCCACAGAGATCCCGACGACACACTGAGCGTAAATATATATATTGATTGCAATTATTCCCGAATGAGTGAGTGTTCATGTGCAAAGGATTAGCATTTCAATTGTAATAATTATCAACTCTGTAATGACTCAGCTGACCCACACTCCCCTTTTGGACACCAAGCCGCCATGCCGGTTTAGCCCACTAGGGCACATTCCCCTATCATTTCTTGTAACCATATTTACTTTGTTTGTTTGTGTGTGCACTTCTGTGATTGATTAGTTAGTTAATAAATAAATGATTTAAGACAATTGATGTATGGATGACTCATGGTGAAGACTGGGTTCGTGCAGATAACCAACAATTTACGACGTTTGGAATGAGACTAACGTGAGGTAAAATAAATAATTAATTAATTCAGAAGACTATTGATCAGATATGAAAATATCTGAAAAGTTATATTAGGAAAATTATAACTTTGTAATCGGAATTTTTTCCTTGGTACCCCGACTTCCTAGTTAATTACAGTTACATGATTAATCAGTTTAATCGCGTAATACTAATTACAGAGAATCTTTGATAAAAACTAAAAGTCTTCATTTAATGATCGTATAGACACGACACTGTGTATGTCCTCTCTCTCCCTACATTGTGAGGCCTGAAGTGAGGGTTCCAGTGAGAGCTGTGTGAGCTGTGTGAGGTTCCAGTGAGAGCTGTGTGAGCTGTGTGAGTGTTTCAGTGAGAGCTGTGTGAGTGGTTCAGTGAGAGCTGTGTGAGTGGTTCAGTGAGAGCTGTGTGAGCTGTGTGAGGGTTCCAGTGAGAGCTGTGTGAGCTGTGTGAGGGTTCCAGTGAGAGCTGTGTGAGGTTCCAGTGAGAGCTGTGTGAGCTGTGAGTGTTTCAGTGAGAGCTGTGTGAGTGGTTCAGTGAGAGCTGTGTGAGTGGTTCTGTGAGAGCTGTGTGAGTGGTTCAGTGAGAGCTGTGTGAGTGGTTCAGTGAGAGCTGTGTGAGTGGTTCAGTGAGAGCTGTGTGAGTGGTTCAGTGAGAGCTGTGTGAGTGGTTCTGTGAGAGCTGTGTGAGTGGTTCAGTGAGAGCTGTGTGAGGGTTCCAGTGAGAGCTGTGTGAGGGTTTCAGTGAGATCTGTGTGAGCTGTGTGACTGTTTCAGTGAGAGCTGTGTGAGGGTTTCAGTGAGAGCTGTGTGAGGGTTTCAGTGAGAGATGTGTGAGGGTTTCAGTGAGAGATGTGTGAGGGTTCCAGTGAGAGAGCTCTTACCTGCTCAGACCGTTTCCAACGCAACCAGAAAAGAAGCACACACTCTTAGACGCTGAGTGCTGATTGAGAGAGCCACTCACTCTGAAAAGCTCTGCATCTGTGATATTTCGCAGGAATATACAGAACAATATTTATTATATACGATTCCCTTTTCTCATGTCTCCATTGACAACATAGTGAGTGTCTTCTGCTTCTTTTGCAGTGTGTTTAAGGCTGAGGGTCCATGTCGGGTTGTAGCTGTGAAAGTCATCATTCTAGTTTGTTGGTTCAGGAAGAGAAGGTCAGGATGACAGAGAAGCCACTCCCATCCTCACACATCACTGCCCCAGTGAGGAGACAGACCTGACGTTTAGGGGGAGGAGATCAAATCAAATCAAATTGTATTAGTCACATGGGCTGAATACAACAGGTATCGACCTTACAATGAAATGCTTACATACTTAATGGCTCCTAACCAACAATACTGTTTAAAAAAATACAGATAAGAATAAGAGATAAAAGTAACAAGTAATTAAAGAGCATCAGTGAAATAACAATAATGAGAATATATACAGGGGGGTACCGGTACAAAGTCAATGTGTGGGAGCACCGGTTAGTTGAGGTAATATGTACATGTAGGTAGAGTTATTAAAGTGACTATGCATAGATGACAACAGAGAGTGGCAGTGGTGTAGAGAGGGGAGGGGTGTGGCACTGCAAATAGTCTGGGTAGCCTTTTGACTAGATGTTCAGGAGTCTTATGGCTTAGGTGGGTAGAAGCTGTTTAGAAGCCTCTTGGACCTAGACTTGGCGCTCTGGTACCGCTTGCCGTGCGGTAGCAGAGAGAACAGTCTATGACTAGGGTGGCTGGAGTCTTTGACAATTTTTAGGGCCTTCCTCTGACACCGCCTGGTATAGAGGTCCTGGATTGCAGGAAGCTAGGCCCCAGTGATGTACTGGGCCATACGCACTACCCTCTGTAGTGCATTGAGGTTGGAGGCCGAGCAGTTGCAATACCAGGCAGTGATGCAACCAGTCAGGATGCTCTCGATGGTGCAGCTGTAGAACCTTTTGAGGATCTGAGGATCCATGCCAAATATTTTCAGTCTCCTGAGGGGGAATAGGCTGTGTCGTGTCCTCTTCACTGCTGTCTTGGTGTGCTTGGACCATGTTATTTTGTTGGTGATGTGGACACCAAGGAACTTGAAGCGAGAGAGGAGAGGGGCTATGGGAGGAGAGGGGCTATGGGTTGGGGAGGAGAGGAGACAGGCTGTGGGTTGGGGTGGAGAGGGGAGAGGCTGTGGGTTGGGGAGGAGAGGAGAGGAGAGAGGCTGTGGGTTGGGGAGGAGAGGAGAGGAGAGAGGCTGTGGATTGGGGAGGAGAGGAGAGAGGCTGTGGGTTGGGGAGGAGAGGAGAGGAGAGAGGCTGTGGGTTGGGGAGGAGAGGATAGGAGACAGGCTGTGGGTTGGGGTGGAGAGGGGAGAGGCTGTGGGTTGGGGAGGAGAGGAGAGAGGCTGTGGGGTCGGGGAGGAGAGGAGAGAGGCTGTGGGGTCAGGGGAGGAGAGGAGAGAGGCTGTGGGTTGGGGAGGAGAGGAGAGAGGCTGTGGTGTCAGGGGAGGAGAGGAGAGAGGCTGTGGGTTGGGGAGGAGAGGAGACAGGCTGTGGGTTGGGGTGGAGAGGAGAGAGGCTGTGGGTTGGGGAGGAGAGGAGAGGAGAGGAGAGAGGCTGTGGGTTGGGGAGGAGAGGAGAGAGGCTGTGGGGTCAGGGGAGGAGAGGAGAGAGGCTGTGGGTTGGGGAGGAGAGGAGAGAGGCTGTGGTGTCAGGGGAGGAGAGGAGAGAGGCTGTGGGTTGGGGAGGAGAGGAGACAGGCTGTGGGTTGGGGTGGAGAGGAGAGAGGCTGTGGGTTGGGGAGGAGAGGAGAGGAGAGGAGAGAGGCTGTGGGTTGGGGAGGAGAGGAGAGAGGCTGTGGGGTCAGTGGCCTGTATCATCAGACAGAGGGATTCATCACCAGCCCATGTCCACTCTCACACAGCCCAATGACACAGGGGTCAAGGGTTACCATCCTCTGGCCAACCCCTTCACACACTCACACATTATGTTCTGTTCTCTCCCTGATCTTTTCAGAGTGCATGAATCTGTGGACAGGAAATCAGAGATTGACTGATTGTCCTCCATAGACTGTTAAGATAAGACATGTTTCTCATCCTCTCTCTCTGTTCCTGTTATGTTGGTCCTATTTATGGCTGGTGTTATGTTTGCTTGTGTTATAGTAATTCATATCACTGTTCTCAAAGGCACACACACTCCATCACACAGAATCACAGAGCCAGTGGGAGTGAGAGGAGAAGGTATTCCTGGGTTAACCAGACCTCTCAAAGTCAGGCTAGGAGAAGCTATTGCTTTGTTAGCTATATCTCAAGGTCAGGCTAGGAGAAGCTATTGCTTTGTTAGCTATATCTCAAGGTTAGGCTATGAGAAGCTATTGCTTTGTTAGCTATATCTCAAGGTCAGGCTATGAGAAGCTATTCCTTTGATAGCTATATATCTCAAGGTCAGGCTATGAGAAGCTATTCCTTTGTTATTTAGATCTCTCAAGGTCATGTTAGAGTGGATTGACATTCTGTCGGCTCTGATCAAAGAAGACGAAGAAGGAATGAGGTGCAATAGAATGGGAATGAAAAAAAGCACTCTGGGTGTCAAAGGGAAGGAAAATATTGGTAAGGAGAAACTGATCTCAGCTGTGGCTGCGGTTTATCCCATTCGTTCCCAATGACCCTGGGCTCTCTGTTGGGGAAAGAACAAGGGCCATTTCACGGCTCAGAGAATGCAATATGTCCCTGGCCCTGTCGCCACGGCGCCACGTCACTTTGAGTCAAACAGGACGAAGGAACGAGTGGGGGGACAGCCTGACCTTATGACCCCGCCTCGCACACCAGGGCCATATGTCTCCATGGCGATGGGCAGCAGAGATCACAGAGGCCACAGTGAATCATGTTAGATGTGATCTCCCCAGCCGAGGCAGTATATTGCGGTCTCTAAAAACGACCTATCCCATTGTGAAGGATCCTGCTGGAGGAGGACAGAGAAGTAGTGAGAGTGTGTGATAAATGACTGTTATGTAATGTGTGATGATGATGTATGGAGTCCTGTCATCTCCACAGGGTTGAAGCTACTTCCCTCCTCTTATTAGATACCACTTACAAACCTGACTGAGGCTTCATAATTTAATATATATTTTAAATATTGCAATTCATTTTTTACACACACACACACACACACGCACACACACACGCACGTGAGCTCACACACGCACGTGAGCACACACACACACGCACGTGAGCACACACACACGCACGTGAGCACACACACACGCACGTGAGCACACACACACCCTGTGCTCTGTAGTGGCAGTGATGTATGTAAGAATGAATGTGTTGTGCAGTGGTGCTGCTCTAGCTGGTTAGAGAGCTGATCCATCAGCCTGTTCTCAGAGCAGGAATGACAGTCAGGGAGGAGACATTACCCTGGCAGACTCATTACACTGGCTGACTACAGAACAGCCCTGCTCAACACTACACACACCCACATCCATCCTCACCTTCACAGCCCCACACAATCCAACACCACACAGCCCAACACAACCCAACCCAGCACAGCCCGACACAGCCCAACACAACATGACACAACCCAACACAACCGCACACAGCCGAACACAACCCACACAGCCCAACACAACCCTATACAGCCCAACACAACCCACACAGCCCAACACAACCCCATACAGCCCAACACAACCCCCATACAGCCCAACACAACCCCATACAGCCCAACACAACCCCATACAGGCCAACACAACCCCATACAGGCCAACACAACCCCATACAGCCCAACATAACCCACACAGCCCAACACAACCCACACAGCCCAACAAAACCCCATACAGCCCAGCACAACCCCACACAGCCCAACACAACCCCACACAGCCCAACACAACCCCACATAGCCCAACACAACCCCATACAGCCCAACACAACCCCACATAGCCCAGCACAACCCCACACAGCCCAACACAACCCCACACAGCCCAACACAACCCCACACAGCCCAACACAACCCCACACAGCCCAACACAACCCCATACAGCCCAACACAACCCCACACAGCCCAACACAACCCCATACAGCCCAACACAACCCCACACAGCCCAACACAACCCCATACAGCCCAACACAACCCCACACAGCCCAACACAACCCCACACAACCCCATACAGCCCAACACAACCCCATACAGCCCAACACAACCCCACACAGCCCAATAACCCCACACAGCCCAACACAACCCCACACAGCCCAACACAACCCCACACAGCCCCACACAGCCCAACACAACCCCACACAGCCCAACACAACCCCATACAGCCCAACACAACCCCACACAGCCCAACACAACCCCACACAGCCCAACACAACCCACACAGCCCAACACAACCCACACAGCCCAACACAACCCACACAGCCCAACACAACCCCACACAGCCCAACACAACCCACACAGCCCAACATAACCCCACACAGCCCAACACAACCCACACAGCCCAACACAACCCACACAGCCAAACACATCCCACACAGCCCAACACAACCCACACAGCCCAACACAACCCCACACAGCCCAACACAACCCCACACAGCCCAACACAACCCCACACAGCCCAACACAACCCCACACAGCCCAACACAACCCACACAGCCCAACACATCCCACACAGCCCAACACAACCCACACAGCCCAACACAACCCCACACAGCCCAACACAACCCACACAGCCCAACACAACCCACACAGCCCAACACATCCCACACAGCCCAACACAACCCACACAGCCCAACACAACCCCACACAGCCCAACACACCCCCCACACAGCCCAACACAACCCCACACAGCCCAACACAACCCCTTACAGCCGAACACAACCCCACACAGCCCAACACAACCCCGCACAGCCCAACACAACCCACACAGCCCAACACAACCCACACAGCCCAACACAACCCACACAGCCCAACACAACCCACACAGAAAAATGAGTTTTAATGACTGTATGTAAACTTCTCACTTCAACTGTGTGTTTACATTGGAAAATAAGTGGAAAATTAACAAAAGTGAAATTATCAATAAAAGTTTGCTGTGATGGCACACTGGTGTGCCATATTCGAGTTTATCAAAGTTGGATTTGTTTTGGAATTCTTTGTGGTTCTGCGTAATCTGAGGGAAATATGTGTCTCTAATATGGTCATACATTTGGCAGGATGTTGCTCTCTTTCTCTCTCTCTCTCTCTCTCTCTCTCTCTCTCTTGTTCTCTCTCTGTCTCTCTTGTTCTCTCTCTGGTTCTCTCTCTCTCTCGTTCTCTCTCTGTCTCTCTTGTTCTCTCTCTGTCTCTCTTGTTCTCTCTGTCTCTCTTGTTCTCTCTCTCTCTCACTCTTGTTCTCTCTCTCTCTCTTGCTCTCTCTCTCTCTCTCTCTCTCTCTCGTTCTCTCTCTGTCTCTCTTGTTCTCTCTCTCTCTTGTTCTCTCTCTCTCTCCCGCACTCTGTCTCTCTCTCTCTCTCTCTCTCTCTCTCTCTCTCTCTCTCTTGTTCTCTCTCTCTTGTTCTCTCTCTGTCTCTCTTGTTCTCTCCCTTGTTCTCTCTCTCTCTCTTGTTCTCTCTCTCTCTCTTGTTCTCTCTCTCTCTCTCTCTTGTTCTCTCTCTGTCTCTCTTGTTCTCTCTCTGTCTCTCTTGTTCTCTCTGTCTCTCTTGTTCTCTCTCTCTCTCTCCCGCACTCTGTCTCTCTCTCTCTCTCTCTCTCTCTCTCTCTCTCTCTCTCGTGTCTCTGTGCTCATGCATTCTTGCAGAATAACAATGCTCACATTTGCTTGGCAGCATCCCATGACACATGCAAAGATACTCTCTCTCACACACACACACACACACACACACACACACACACACACACACACACACACACACACACACACACACACACACACACACACACACACACACACACACACACACACACTTGAACACCCTGTTTCCCACTGTCCTCCATTAATGCAAACACACACTGTAATTGGTGCAGCCGTACCGTAGTACACAGTAGGCTTGATGGTAGATGATGATAGTAGCCTAGGTCGAAATAGGCTCATTTCCATTCCCACTATTGTACTGTTCTAAAAGCTGTGTGTGGACTTGTTTGACTATAGTTGTGGGACCAGAAGTCCCCACAAGAATAGTAACCGAACAAAAGGTCAATAGCTATTTCAAGGGGCTTTAGGGTTAAGGTTAGACTTAGTGTTAGTGTTAGAATTAGGTTTAGGGTATAGTGTTAGGAGCTAGAGTTAGTTTTATCGTTAGGGTTATGAACTAGGGTTAGGTTTAGGGTTAGTGTTAGGAATTTGGGTTATGATTTGGGATAAGGTTAGGTTTAAGGAAAGGGTTAGGGTATGTTTTAGGGTCAGGTTAAGAGTTATGGAAAATAGGAATTTCTATTGGATTGAATTGTGTGTCCCCACAAGGTTAGTTGTACAAGACTGTGTGTGTGTGTGTGTTTGTGGATGATCACGAGCGTGTGTGTGTGTGTGTCGTCAAGCAGCCCTACAGGCTAGCCTAGATAGGACTATATTCCCACATGCAGAAGCCACCCAGCAGACCAGCCTAGATAGGACTGTATTCCCACATGCAGAAGCCACCCAGCAGAACAGCCTAGATAGGACTGTATTCCCACATGCAGAAGCCACCCAGCAGACCAGCCTAGATAGGACTGTATTCCCCATGCAGAAGCAGCCAGCAGACCAGCATAGATAGGACTGTATCCCGCATGCAGAAGCAGCCAGCTGACCAGCCTAGATAGGACTGTATCAACATGCAGAAGCAGCCAGCAGACCAGCCTAGATAGGACTGTATCCCCCCCATGCAGAAGTTCCCCAGCAGACCAGCCTAGATAGGACTGTATCCCCATGCAGAAGCCACCCAGCAGACCAGCCTAGATAGGACTGTATCCCCCCCATGCAGAAGCCACCCAGCAGACCAGCCCTGATAGGACTGTATCCCCATGCAGAAGCCACCCAGCAGACATGCCTAGATAGGACTGTATCCCCATGCAGAAGCAGCCAGCAGACCAGCCTAGATAGGACTGTATCCCCCATGCAGAAGCAGCCAGCAAACCAGCCTAGATAGGACTGTATCCCCCCATGCAGAAGCAGTCAGCAGACCAGCATAGATAGGACTGTATCCCCCATGCAGAAGCAGCCAGCAAACCAGCATAGATAGGACTGTATCCCCCCATGCAGAAGCAGTCAGCAAACCAGCCTAGATAGGACTGTATCCCCATGCAGAAGCAGTCAGCAGACCAGCCTAGATAGTACTGTATCCCCCATGCAGAAGCAGCCAGCAGACCAGCCTAGATAGGACTGTATCCCCATGTAGAAGCAGCCAGCTGACCAGCCTAGATAGGACTGTATCCCCATGCAGAAGCAGCCAGCAGACCAGCCTAGATAGGACTGTATCCCCATTCAGAAGCCACCCAGCAGACCAGCCTAGATAGGACTGTATCCCCATGCAGAAGCAGCCAGCAGACCAGCCTAGATAGGACTGTATCCCCATGCAGAAGCAGCCAGCAGACCAGCCTAGATAGGACTGTATCCCCCCCATGCAGAAGCCACCCAGCAGACCAGCCTAGATAGGACTGTATCCCCATGCAGAAGCCACCCAGCAGACCAGCCTAGATAGGACTGTATCCCCATGCAGAAGCAGCCAGCAGACCAGCCTAGATAGGACTGTATCCCCCCATGCAGAAGCAGTCAGCAAACCAGCCTAGGTAGGACTGTATCCCCATGCAGAAGCAGTCAGCAGACCAGCCTAGATAGGACTGTATCCCCCATGCAGAAGCAGCCAGCAGACCAGCCTAGATAGGACTGTATCTCAATGCAGAAGCAGCCAGCTGACCAGCCTAGATAGGACTGTATCCCCATGCAGAAGCAGCCAGCAGACCAGCCTAGATAGGACTGTATCCCCCCCATGCATAAGCCACCCAGCAGACCAGCCTAGATAGGACTGTATCCCCATGCAGAAGCAGCCAGCAGACCAGCATAGATAGGACTGTATCCCCCATGCAGAAGCAGCCAGCAAACCAGCCTAGATAGGACTGTATCCCCCATGCAGAAGCAGCCAGCAAACCAGCCTAGATAGGACTGTATCCCCCCATGCAGAAGCAGCCAGCAGACCAGCCTAGATAGGACTGTATCCCCATGTAGAAGCAGCCAGCTGACCAGCCTAGATAGGACTGTATCCCCATGCAGAAGCAGCCAGCAGACCAGCCTAGATAGGACTGTATCCCCATGCAGAAGCCACCCAGAAGACCAGCCTAGATAGGACTGTATCCCCATGCAGAAGCAGCCAGCAGACCAGCCTAGATAGGACTGTATCCCCCCCATGCAGAAGCAGCCAGCAGACCATTCTAGATAGGACTGTATCCCCCCCATTCAGAAGCCACCCAGCAGACCAGCCTAGATAGGACTGTATCCCCATGCGGAAGCCACCCAGCAGACCAGCCTAGATAGGACTGTATCCCCATGCAGAAGCAGCCAGCAGACCAGCCTAGATAGGACTGTATCCCCATGCAGAAGCAGTCAGCAGACCAGCCTAGATAGGACTGTATCCCCATGTAGAAGCAGCCAGCAGACCAGCCTAGATAGTACTGTATCCCCCATGCAGAAGCAGCCAGCAGACCAGCCTAGATAGGACTGTATCCCCATGCAGAAGCCACCAAGCAGACCAGCCTAGATAGGACTGTATCCCCCATGTAGAAGCCACCCAGCAGACCAGCCTAGATAGGACTGTATCCCCATGCAGAAGCCACCCAGCAGATGTGAACTTGTGTACACAGCTGTCTAACCCCCAAATGACTGTAATTGCATACATGCGTTGTAGTTCAACTGTATAATAAACGGTTTAAATTGGTGGTAAAATGTAAGCTATTTATTTTAATTCTAACCTAACAAGTGATTTTCTATTTTCTTTGAAGCTGTGTCCAGCTGTTTAAGTACCACCTCCTCTGACCCTGCCAGTGAGATTACTTCTAACATTATGTTAATGTTTTCTGTCGTCTAAATTTCTTTCGAACCCTGAGCCGTCCCTCATTGAATTTGTAATGAGATTCCCAGCTCGTTCCCCAAAACGCTTAGTGTTTAAGAGAAACCCAACGGGTATCATTTAAAAAAAAAATTGTTTTGTGACACAAACAAAAAAGATGTGTTTATTTATTTTGTGACTCGAGCCACTCTCTCTTGTTCTGCTGCCATCAGCTCTCACTTTTTGTCTCTCACCCTCACAGCAAGAGAACATGGACATGACAGAGCCTCATCCTCTCTCTCTCTCTCTCTCTCTCTCTCTCTCTCACTCTCTTATTTCCCTCCATCTCTCTCTCTCTCTCTCTCTCTCTCTCTCTCTCTCTCTCTCTCACACACACTGTTTCTCTCACTCTCTTTCTCTCCTTACCTCCCTTTCTCTCCTTCCCTCTCTCTTTCTCTCCTCCCCTCTCTCTTTCTCTCCTTCTCACTCCCTCAAACTCAGAGAGAAAGAGAACAAGGACATGGCAGAGCTTCATCTCTCTCTCTCTCTCTCTCTCTCTCTCTCAATTCAAGAGGCTTTATTGGCATGGGAAACATATGTTAACATTGCCAAAGCAAGTGAAGTAAATAACATACAAAAGTGAACTAAACAATAATAATGAACAGTAAACATTACACTCACAGAAGTTCCAAAATAATAAAGACATTACAAATGACATTATGTATTTATACAGTGTTGTAACGATGTACAAATGGTTAAAGCACAAAGGGAAAATAAATAAACTGTCTGTCTGTCTGTCTGTCTGTCTGTCTGTCTGTCTGTCTGTCCGTCCTGTGAACCACAGAGCAGTAGAACACACCTCTTATACCTTCATTCTGCCTAGAGCTGACAGACGATGTTAGGAAATCTGTGTACGAACATGATGAGATTGCAGTTCATGTTGTGTGAAGATGATGTGCCTGTGTCTGTCTCTGTGTGTGTTTGAGACAGTTTGGCAGTTAGACTAGACAGGAGAATAATGGCATGAAGCAGAAACAGGGGGAGAGAAAGTGAGAGTTGTGATAAGGCAGGAAGTTGTGATAATGACAGGAAGTTGTGATAATGACAGGAAGTTGGCCTTGCCCATGTGCCTCTACCAAAGACATATCCTCCAATTTGTGCCTACTCCCTTGTTAAGGTTTCATACTCGTTGTTGTAGAACCATCATAGAAGGAAGTGTTTCTGCCATGCCTATGCAGTCAAGAGCTGCCTGGAATTATTTCCTGCAATATTTTTTCTTAATTCCTGGGCTTTTTAAGCAGCCGGTGGAATGAAAAATGTAAGTTTTTATAAACGGTTGTTAAAAAGTCAAACCTTCTGTCTGGGTAGTTGGATCAGAACAATAGCAGAGCAGTGTCGGGCTTAATGGTGTCTGGCAGATCTGAATGATACCTCTGGTGCCTGTTAGGGCTGAGCTGGGTTTAATAAGGGGGTTGAAAAGGCTGTTTCTCTAACTACAATACACCGTCTCCTGTCTAACCAAGCAGATTCCTTTACTGGCTTTTAGGAGTTGACTGCCAATTTCTTGTAAAGCCAGTTATGTTCAATTGTTGAAACTCAATTATTTAATACTGACAGATACAGTGCCTTCAGAGCACAACATGTTGTTGTTTTACATCCTGAATTTAGAATTGATGAAATATAGATTTTGTGTCACTGTCCTACACACAATACCACACACTGTCCAAGTGGAATTATGTTTTTGTTTGTGTGCAAATTAATACAACATTTAAAGCTGAAATGTTTTGAGTCAATAAGTATTCAACACATTTGTTAAGGCAAACCTAAATAAATTCAGGAGTAGAAATCTTCTTAACAAATCACATAATACGTTTCATTGACTAACTCTGTGTGCAATAATCCTGTTTACAATTATGTTTTAATGACTACCTCATCTCTGTACCCCACACATACCATTAACTATCTGTAAGGTCCCTCAGACGAGCAGTGAATTTCAAACACAGATTTAACCACAAAGACCGGGGAGGTTTTCCAATGCCTCACAAAGAAGGGCACCTGTTGGTAGATGGGTAAAAAAAAAGAAACAGACACTGAATATCCCTTTGAGCATGGTGAAGTTATCAATTGATACACTGGATGGTGTATCAATGCTCCCAGTCACTACACAGATACAAGTGTCTTCCTAACTCAGTTGCCTGAGAGTGAAGAAAACCGCTTAGAGATTTCACCGCGAGGCCAATGGTGACTTTAATGGCTGTGGTAGGAGAAAAACTGAGGGTTGACAGAATGGGGAAGTGGTGTATTTATCCTGGGAGACACCGGGCCCAGGTGTTTCCCATGTAGCTGACGACCCTCCCAACTCCGCCCACCAGCATCCTAATAAGGGAACAACAAAGAGAGAATACGGCAGACAGAGTGGGAGGGTCGTCACAATCAACAACATTGAACAACATTGTAGTTACTCCACAATACTAGCCTAAATGACAGAGTGAAAAGAAGCATGTTGTCACGCCCTGACCTTAGAGACGTTTTATTTCTCTATTTGGTTAGGTCAGGTTGTGATTAGGGTGGGCACCGAGTGTGGTTCCTAATCAGAGGCAGCTGTCTATCGTTGTCTATGATTAGGAATCATACTTAGGTAGCCTTTTTCCCACCTGTGTTTGGTGGGTAGTTATTTTCTGTTTAGTCTCTGTTACCTGACAGAACTGTTCGCTTTCGTTTTGTTGCTTTGTTCGAGTGTTTTTTGATAATAAAAAAATCATGAACAAATTTCCCACTGCGCTTTGGTCCACTCCTTCCGACAACAGGCGTTACACCTGTACAGAATAAAAAATACCTAAAACGTGCATCCTGTTTGCAATAAGGCATTGAAATAAAACTGGAAAAAATGTGGCAAAGAAATTAACTTAATGTCCTGAATACAAAGCGTTATGTTTGGGGCAAATACAACACATCACTGAGTACCATTCTTCATATTTTAAAGCATAGTGGTGGCTGCATCATGTTATGGGTATGCTTGTCATCGGCAAGGAATGGAGAGTTTCTTTAGGATAAAAATAAACGGAATAGAGCTAACCACTGGCAAAATCCTAGAGGAAAACCTTGTTCAGTCTGCTTTCTATTAGACACTGGGAGATGAATTCACCTTTCAGCAGGAAAATAACCTAAAACACAAGGCCAAATATACACTGGAGTTACTTACCAAGGCATCATTGATCGTTCCTGAGTGGCTTAGTGTTGACTTAAATCGGCTTGAAAATCTATGGCAAGACTTGAACATGTCTGTCTAGCAATGATCAACAACCAATTGGACAGATATTGAAGAATTTTAAAAAGAGTAATGTGCAAATATTGTACAGTCCAGTTGTGCAAGCTCTTAGAGACTTACCCAGAAATCATCTCAGCTGTAATTACAGCAGAATGTGATACTAACATGTTTTGACTCAAGGGTGTGAAAACTGATGTACATGAGATACAGTAGTTCTGTTTTTCATTTAAAAAAAATTAGCTTAGCATGTTTTCACTTTGACGTTATGGGGTATTGTGTGTAGATGGGTGAGAGAAAAAACATTTTGAATTCAGCCACATCTCCCAATCTGTTTATTTATTTATTTTTTATTAAACCAGGTAAAACCCATTGAGGTTAAAAACCTCTTGTGTGAGGGAGACCTGGCAAGAAGGCAAAACAGGGAAACAGCAGAGTGTCCATAAAACCTTACAGAAAAATACAGAATACACACAAGAGACAAAGTGTCACAAGTTAGAGATACAATTGAAGATTAGAAACAACTGCAGTTATCACAAACAGTGTTGTCGATCAGAGTCTTAAAAACAGACAAGGACTCTAAACTCTCCTAACTTTAAAATCTTCTGAAACATGTTCCAGGATGAAGGAGCATTATGGGAAAAATATTTTTCCCCCCATCTCAGTTCTATCCTTAGGAACAGACAAGGACAGCAGCGACTGTGAAAGAAGACTATATTGAGTGACTGATCTGGTCAGGAAAGAACAGCGATACGAAGGGAGTTGTCCCCTCAATGCTTTGAACACAAAAGTGTATAAAAAAAGCCTTCTCAATATTAGACGCGCTAGAATAAATAATTGTGTCATCAGCATACAGATGGAGATTTTCAGAGTCAACGGTCTTCCCTTTATCATTTATATACAGTGTAAAAAGGATCAGACCTAAAATTGAGCCCTGGGGAACTCCTTTTGTTAGCCTTCGAAACTCAGATTTCATACCCTCTGGAACTACACACTATGTTCTGTCAGAAAGGTAGTTCTGGAACCAATCCAATGCTTGAACACCTAATCCAACTTTTTTAGTCTATACAACAGCAGGGCATGGCCAACAGTGTCGAAGGCCTTCGATAAGTCAATAAAAAGTGAAACACAGTGATTTTTCTTGTCCTGAGCATGTAGAATATCACCTACAACCTTACTTACAGCAGTAATTGTACTATGCTTGGCTCTAAAACACGACTGGCATTGAGATAAAACTGAGTTATTGTAAAGAAAGTCTTTGAACTGTGAGTTCACAAGGTTTTCCAATACTTTTGCCAGTGCAGACAGTTTAGATATAGTTATCCAACTGGGACGGATCTCCACGGATCTCCACCTTTATGTAAAGGTGTGACAGGCTGCTTTCCAGACTTTTGGAATGGTATTTAACCCATGAAAGATTTAATATATGAGTGAGAGGGGCAGCAATGATCTTTGCACCAATTCTTTTTTAAATCAGGGTTTAATTCATTCAGGCCAGCTGCTTTCTTATTATCAAGAGATTCCTTTACAACTTCTGAAAGCTCATTCTCGGTAAAATGAACCGTAGGCCCGGCACGCAGCAGTTTTATTCACAGCCTCATTTGAGATGTTTGGAAGGAGTTCGTTATAAAAGAAACGCCCAGCATTAGCAAAATGCTCATTAAACATGGCAAACAGTTGATTCTTGTCAGTCACATCCATTGGATTTGAGGTCAGTTTCAGCAGAAGACCAGAGGAGTTTGTGTTAACGTTCATGGATTCAATGGTTTTCCATCATTTTGTCGGGTTATTGAGGTTTTCCTCGGTAGATTATTAATAGAAGAATAATGTGTAATTCCATAGTAACCAGGTGCACTTATTTCTCAGTGCCTTGAATAACTGCCATTCAGCCTGGGAATTACCCTTTCTGGCTTTGGCCCATGTGTATTTCGTTTATAGATCAAATCAGATAATTCCCCTGTAAACCACTACCACTTAGCCGGTACTTTTTGAGAGGGGCGTGTTTATCACAGATAGTAGAAAATAGGAGAATGCCTCTTCCATGTCTGGAGTAAGCTCACTCCTTTCCCAGTTGCATGCATAAAGTTCATGCAGGAATGCCTGCTCACAGAACTGCCTAAAAGTTCGTTTGACTATGAATCGAGAGGGCACTTTGGGGATTTTTGTGTCTCTAATGCAAGCAACTGCACAATGAACAATTAAATCATTAGCGAAAATCCCAAAGGCAGAGTATTCATGTGGATTGTTAGTTAGAATAACATCAATACGTGTTGACTTAGAGATGTCTTTTGGATTGAGTCTGGTAACCTCATAATTTGTGTGAAATATAATGTGTTGCACAGTCCTCTTATGACCAATCCCAGTTTAAATCGGCCATAAAGACCATTTCATCTTCCCCCCAACAACGCATCAGTTCAGCCAGAGAATCCAGGGATTCTACTGTTGCAGATGGAGATCTATAACATCCTATCACAACTAAGTTCACAGCTGTTGATAACTGCAGCTTCAATGCTTAAAAACTCAAACGGTTTTGGTTTAGATAAAGACCTTAGTTCAGTAACCACATATCTGTCTTTAATATAGATGGCTATACCTCCCCCCTTACTTTGTAGTTCACATCAATACACATTATAACTATCCAAGCCTATAGACTGATTTAGAACAGATTTCTTAAACCAGTAATAAGACATTTGGGTCAGCAGTGTGAACCCAGACTTTTTTCATGTTCAATTTCGGCATCAAACTACTTACATTAATATGCATCAGTCCCAACTTTCACCTAGTTTTAAAATAATTTGGGTTTGGGTGAATGTTTCCTGATCCATAGCCAATGGGGCTGGGTTTGGGTGAATGTTTCCTGATCCATAGCCAATAGGCCTGGGTTTAGGTGAATGTTTCCTGATCCATAGCCAATGGGCCTGGGTTTAGGTGAATGTTTCCTGATCCATAGCCAATAGGCCTGGGATTGGGTGAATGTTTCCTGATCCATAGCCAATAGGCCTGGGTTTAGGTGAATGTTTCCTGATCCATAGCCAATGGGCCTGGGTTTAGGTGAATGTTTCCTGATCCATAGCCAATAGGCCTGGGTTTAGGTGAATGTTTCCTGATCCATAGCCAATGGGCCTGGGTTTAGGTGAATGTTTCCTGATCCATAGCCAATAGGCCTGGGTTTAGGTGAATGTTTCCTGATCCACAGCCAATGGGCCTGGGTTTGGGTGAATGTTTCCTGATCCATAGCCAATGGGCCTGGGTTTGGGTGACTGTTTCCTGATCCATAGCCAATGGGCCTGGGTTTGGGTGAATGTTTCCTGATCCACAGCCAATGGGCCTGGGTTTAGGGGAATGTTTCCTGATCCATAGCCAATGGGCCTGGGTTTGGGTGAATGTTTCCTGATCCACAGCCAATGGGCCTGGGTTTGGGTGAATGTTTCCTGATCCATAGCCAATGGGCCTGGGTTTGGGTGAATGTTTCCTGATCCATAGCCAATGGGCCTGGGTTTGGGTGAATGTTTCCTGATCCACAGCCAATGGGCCTGGGTTTAGGGGAATGTTTCCTGATCCATAGCCAATGGGCCTGGGTTTGGGTGAATGTTTCCTGATCCATAGCCAATGGGCCTGGGTTTGGGTGAATGTTTCCTGATCCACAGCCAATGGGCCTGGGTTTGGGTGAATGTTTCCTGATCCACAGCCAATGGGCCTGGGTATAGGGGAATGTTTCCTGATCCATAGCCAATGGGCCTGGGTTTGGGTGAATGTGTCCTGATCCACAGCCAATGGGCGTGGGTTTGGGTGAATGTTTCCTGATCCATAGCCAATGGGCCTGGGTTTGGGTGAATGTTTCCTGATCCACAGCCAATGGGCCTGGGTTTAGGTGAATGTTTCCTGATCCACAGCCAATGGGCCTGGGTTTAGGGGAATGTTTCCTGATCCATAGCCAATGGGCCTGGGTTTGGGTGAATGTTTCCTGATCCACAGCCAATGGGCCTGGGTTTGGGTGAATGTTTCCTGATCCATAGCCAATGGGCCTGGGTTTAGGTGAATGTTTCCTGATCCACAGCCAATGGGCCTGGGTTTAGGGGAATGTTTCCTGATCCATAGCCAATGGGCCTGGGTTTGGGTGAATGTTTCCTGATCCACAGCCAATGGGCCTGGGTTTGGGTGAATGTTTCCTGATCCACAGCCAATGGGCCTGGGTTTGGGTGAATGTTTCCTGATCCACAGCCAATGGGCCTGGGTTTGGGTGAATGTTTCCTGATCCACAGCCAATGGGCCTGGGTTTGGGTGAATGTTTCCTGATCCACAGCCAATGGGCCTGGGTTTGGGTGAATGTTTCCTGATCCACAGCCAATGGGCCTGGGTTTAGGTGAATGTTTCCTGATCCACAGCCAATGGGCCTGGGTTTGGGTGAATGTTTCCTGATCCACAGCCAATGGGCCTGGGTTTAGGTGAATGTTTCCTGACACCAAAAGCAGAAGAATAATAAAACACCTTGATTTGTTTCTTCCTAAAAATCTCTCTGCACTTAAACTAGATGATTTAAAATAAGCCAAACTACAGTCATCTGATACAAAAAACACAGTTTTTAGCCAGACCAAACCCTGTAGATGAGAACTTTTTATAAGCCTGTCACAGTAGAAGTCAAATGGTAACACTATCAGATCCCTCTGAAAGATCAAAGCTGCTATACGATCAGTTAAAGTAGGGTTTAGCGGTATCTCTAGGTTAGGAAGATTAGACTGATTTCGATCATTTAGACTATGCAATGAGCCATAACCCATGTAGGCAACAATTAAAATAATTTGTTCAAAAATACCCATTTTAACCACTGAATCCAACAGTTCACTAAAACAAAAAGAAAACAACACTAAAATATACTGAGTCAATCTTTTGAAACCTTAAATTCACCCAAAAATGTTCAGCTGTATTCCTACATATCTAGCAGAGTTAGAAAACAAGTGTGTGCCAGAACCTTAGTTAGAACGGTCAGCGTGTTCAACAGCCACTGCAGTAATGTACAGACAGGGATTTCGCCCAGTGTTTGGGTCTGGTCAATGCACCCAGTCCCCTTGCAGTAGACCGATCACTGGTGGCTAGTCCACCCAGCAGGTGTATCCTGGGCTAGGAAGCCCAGCGCTTCTAGACGTTATGTCACAGCGCAGATACCAAACCCCAGCTTCCACTGCACAGCGGGGCAGGAGAGGAGTCAGAAGACGAAACACAGATAAAAGCCTGACCGTCGTCGGCCCAACGTGTCTAGACCGTCAGTCACAGCACAGATGTATCCTCTCTTGGCTTTCAGGGAGGGCACCACACCAGCTTTATCTCCTCGTGTAGAAACTAGCAGATGTCAATTTAACACTTTAATTGCTTTGATCCTTTAGGATTTTAGATTTTGCCTGTTGTTTAATTACAACTCTAGCAGCCTTATAAAGGTTTTGGTAAGTAATAAAAACGTGTAACACTTTTAAGAAACAAACAGTGTGACCGAACCAACTCAGCAAAACTGCCCTGCCACCATCATCTGCCCAGCCACATCCCCCAATCTGCCAAGCTACATCCCCCAATCTGCCCAGCCACATCCTCCAATCTGCCCAGCCACATCCTCCAATCTGCCCAGCTACATCCCCCAATCTGCCAGGCCACATCCCCCAATCTGCCCAGCCACATCCCCCAATCTGCCCAACCACATCCCCCAATCTGCCCAGCCACATCCTCCAATCTGCCCAGCCACATCACGGCAGCAGCTTAACAACCAGAGGAGAACAGGAGAAAAGGAGAAGAGGAGAGAACAGCAGCCGTTGTGTGTGTGTGTGTGTGTGTGTGTGTGTGTGTGTGTGTGTGTGTGTAAGATGGGGTGTGTGTGTGTGTAAGATGGGGTGTGTGTGTGTGTGTGTGTGTGTGTGTGTGTGTGTGTGTGTGTGTGTGTGTGTGTGTGTGTGTGTGTGTGTGATGGGGTGTTTGGCAGACTCCGTGACAGGGGTGACGCTGGGGCCATATGGCCATACTAGGTTGGGTGGACCACCCTACTAACCACACAACTTGTCTCACCCTTGTTTTCTGTGTGTGCACACTTGCATATGTCCATGTGTGCACTGTAATAACGTGGTTTTGTTTTCATTAGTCACATGACAGGAAGCTTTTGACGGGTGCTTGGCAGTGCCATCCCAGGATCCATCAGCGTCTGGCTAGTATTTATATTTCTGCTGCAGCGCTGGGCAGGGCAGGGGTAGGGTGGGCTAGGATTGGCCGGGGTGGACTGGTGTGGGCTGGGGTAGAGTGGGCTGGGCTGTGGTAGAGCGGGGTGGGGTAGAGTGGGCTGGGGTAGAGTCTGCTGGAGTAGAGTGGGCTGGAGTAGAGTGGGCTGGGCTGTGGTAATGCGGGGTGGGGTAGAGTGGGCTGGGGTAGAGTGGGCTGGGCTGTGGTAATGCGGGGTGGGGTAGAGTGGGCTGGGGTAGAGTGGGGTTGGGTAGAGTGGGGTGGGCTGGGGTGGGGTAGAGTGGGGTGGGCTGGGGTAGAGTGGGGTGGGGTAGAGTGGGCTGGGCTGTGGTAATGCGGGGTGGGGTAGAGTGGGCTGGGGTAGAGTGGGGTTGGGTAGAGTGGGGTGGGCTGGGGTGGGGTAGAGTGGGGTGGGCTGGGGTAGAGTGGGGTGGGGTAGAGTGGGCTGGGCTGTGGTAATGCGGGGTGGGGTAGAGCGGGGTGGGGTAGAGTGGGGTTGGGTAGAGTGGGGTGGGCTGGGGTAGAGTGGGGTTGGGTAGAGTGGGGTGGGCTGGGGTAGAGTGGGGTTGGGTAGAGTGGGGTGGGGTGGGGTAGAGTGGGGTGGGGTAGAGTGGGCTGGTCTGGGCTGGGCTGTGGTAGAGCGGGGTGGGGTGGAGTGGGGTGGGGTAGAGTGTGCTGGGCTGTGGTAGAGTTGGATGGGGTAGAGTGGGCTGGGATAGTTTGGGGTGGGGTAGTGTGGGTTGTGGTAGAGCGGGGTGGGTGGGGTGGGGTAGAGTGCGCTGGGGTAGATTGGGCTGGGGTAGTGTGGGCTGGGGTAGATTGGGCTGGGCTGTGGTAGAGCGGGGTGGGGTAGAGTGGGCTGGGGTAGAGTCGGCTGGAGGAGAGTGGGCTGGAGTAGAGTGGGCTGGGGTAGAATGGGCTGGGGTAGAATGGGCTGGGGTAGAGTGGGCTGGAGTAGAGTGGGCTGGGGTAGAGTGGGCTGGGGTAGAGTGGGATGGGCTAGTGTGGTCTGGGGTAGTGTGGGATGGGGTAGTGTGGGCTGGGGTACAGTGGCCTGGGGTAGAGTTGGCTGGGGTAGTGTGGGCTGGGGTAGTGTGGGCTGGGGTAGTGTGGGCTGGGGTACAGTGGGCTGGGGTAGAGTGGGCTGGGGTAGTGTGGGCTGGGGTAGTGTGGGCTGGGGTAGAGTGGGCTGGAGTAGGGTGGGCTGGGGTGGAGTGGGATGGGCGGCCCAGAGGACAGTTGAGTGGTGGGAGAATGAGAGAGAGAGAGAGAGAGAGAGAGAGAGATGGCAAATTGATGGAGAACAGTTAGGGTAACATCAGGAGAGAGAGGGGGATTGTGTTTTTGTTCGATCAGCAGTGCTCTGCCTTGTGTGTTTGTAGCTGTGTGTAGCTGTGTGTAGTTGCTTGTGTGTTTGTAGCTGTGTGTAGTTGCATGTGTGTAGCTGTGTGTAGCTGTGTGTGTGCGTGTGTATGTGCACATACCTCAAGAGACTCAACCTTAATGTGACGAGAAGCTAACCCAGCCTCAGCTAGAGCCTCAGCCATAACCACAAACTTAGTTCAGCTAGAGCCTCAGCTAGAGCCTCAGCTTGTGCCTCAGCTAGAGCCTCAGCTAGAGCCTCAGCTAGTGCCTCAGCTAGAGCCTCAGCTAGAGCCTCAGCTAGTGCCTCAGCTTGTGCCTCAGCTTGTGCCTCAGCTTGTGCCTCAGCTAGAGCCTCAGCTAGTGCCTCAGCTAGAGCCTCAGCTAGTGCCTCAGCTAGAGCCTCAGCTAGTGTCTCAGCTAGTGTCTCAGCTAGAGCCTCAGCTAGAGCCTCAGCTAGAGCCTCAGCCTCTGTCAGTGCCCAAGTAGAAAGTTCCTCCTGTGAGTCCACACTGACTGCGCTGCAGTTTAAACAGCTGGACTTCCCTTGGAGGCTAATTTTCCTAATTCTCCTGTCTGTCTCTCTGAGTTCCACTGATAAGGTAATTACTCTAATGAATTTAAGTGGTGATTAGAGCTCTCTACAGGACTTAATCAGGTGGTGGGTAGCAGGAAGTCTGGTAATGCTCTTATTTCAAGCTGTTTACAAAGTTTCTGTGGTTGGAATTATGTCTGCGCTGCTGTGCCAGTGTACGTTGATTTAGTGAAGTGAAGAGAGGTCAGAGGTCAAATCAAATAAAATGTTATTTGTCACATACACATGGTTAGCAGATGTTAATGCGAGTGTAGCGAAATGCTTGTGCTTCTAGTTCCGACAATGCAGTAATAATCAACAAGTAATCTAGCTAACAATTCCAAACTACTACCTTATAGACACAAGTGTAAGGGGATAAAGAATATGTACATAAAGATATATGAATGAGTGATGGTACAGAGCGGCATAGGCAAGATACAGGAGATGGTATTGAGTACAGTATATACATATGAGATGAGTATGTAAACAATGTGGCATAGTTAAAGTGGCTAGTGATACATGTATTACATAAAGATGCAGTAGATGATATAGAGTACAGTATATACATATACATATGAGATAAATAATGTAGGGTATGTAAACATTATATTAGGTAGCATTGTTTAAAGTGGCTAGTGATATATTTTAAATCATTTCCCATCAATTCCCATTATTAAAGTGGCTGGAGTTGAGTCAGTGTGTTGGCAGCAGCCACTCAATGTTAGTGGTGGCTGTTTAACAGTCTGATGGCCTTGAGATAGAAGCTGTTTTTCAGTCTCTCGGTCCCAGCTTTGATGCACCTGTACTGACCTCGCCTTCTGGATGATAGCGGGGTGAACAGGCAGTGGCTCGGGTGGTTGTTGTCCTTGATGTGGTAGTGCTGTTGATTACTGTTCACCTCCTGTTCTTCAGACTGGAGAAGACGGACAGAGATGGAGAGACTGGAGGAGGTAGTATAGTAGTGAGCATGGTTGGTCTCAATTCGAAATGAAGTCACTCAATTCAGGAAGTGATTTGAAATAAATAAATAAAAAACAAAAATGTATATATTTCTAATGAATCGTTTCTTCTTTTCAGTTTATTAAGTCACTGAAAATAAAAGCCCTTCAATTATTTAATTGGAATTTCAGTGAACTTCCTGACTTCAATTTGAATTGAGCCCAACCCTGGTAGTGAGACTGCAGACATGGCTTTCCAAGGCCAGGGCCCTAGGAATGGTGGGACTATCTACTTTTATCTGCTATATTTTGGGGAAAGTGGCTAAATTCCCCCTTTTTCCAGACAGTTAACAAGGACACTGTCTGAGAAACGTTATGAAATGTCTACCGGGAGGACTATCTTATTAGATGTTGGTAGTTTAGGGGATTTTTATTTATTTTTTTAACTAACTTCTGAATAATAGTTTTCTCTTTACGTTGTGATTGAACAGAATTATATCGTCAAAGAGCAACGAGGCTGACGTTATTTACAATGCAGACGACATCGAGCTAAAAATATCTATTTTAATTTAACAGAGCAAACACCATTAGATCTCTGTATTCACACAGCGAGCTCATTAAATTCGAGATTAACTTCAGATGTTGACCTGCTTCTTAGCCTTTCTTAAAAAAGGTTTCACTTTGTTTGGAGTGAATCAACAACAAAGACAAGAACTGCATAGTTACTGTCACATTAGATTTAAAAACCCAGCTCATATCAATTTCACTCGACACAAAACAACACTATTCACGTCGAGGATCTTGTTGAATGTAACCAGATGGTAGTTGAGACTACTGGAAATCACGAAAGGAGCAATTCATAGATATGGAGAAAGATAGCTCTATTAAATTAGCGATGAGAATGGACAGAACGAGTAAAATACTAAATTAGGCATGAGTGAAAATGTCTGACTGCTGTGGTAATTGTGTCCATTTGAGAGCAGCAGAGAGAGAGAGAGAGAGAGAGAGAAGCTGCCTCATGCAGGGACACATCTGAACCATGAAAGCACTGCGGTCGCCGGCCGTCTGGCTTGGCTAGCACAAGTGAACCATTGTTTTCCTCCTGTATATCTCCATCTCTGGTCTGACATGGTTAGAGCTATTTCCCAAACACTCCCAGACCGTCTTCTTATTCATCCACATCTGTTTGTGAAAAGCCAGGCCCAATCACTAGATCAGAACTGGGGTTACTACTGTCCACTAACCAGACCTTCAGAGCCCCATTTGCAGAACTGTTTATCAGAGGCATTACTGTGAATATTACTGTGAAAATTACTGTGAATCTGAGCTGGAGCAGAACATGATGGTGCAGAGTGAACGGTAATTATGATTGGCCAATTTGCTGTGGTTAATCTCTGCCGTAGAGGTAGCGAGGGGGCTGATGGGTGGTGAGTCAGTAAAGGAGATGAGTCTGGACAAGACCCTGCTCTCTCTCTCTCTCTCTCTCTCTATCTCTCTCTCTCTCTCTCTCTCTCTCTCTCTCTCTCTATCATTCTGTCTCTCTCTATCTTTCTGCCTCTCTTTCTCACATTCTCTCTCTCTCTCTGTCTCTCTCTTTCTATCTTTCTCTCTTTCTCCCTCTCTCTTTCTCTCTCACTCTCTCAGTCTCTCTCTAACTGTCTAATCTCATACACACTGCAGTACATTGCTGCATAATCCCCAATGAAGCAAGATTAAAGCCCTGCATGCCACTGTGTGGACATGTGTGTTATGATCGTGTGTTTGTAAGGAATCAGAGAATTAGTGACATTCCCAGGTTGTATAAAACACCTCCTGGAGGCCCTCTGTTCTGGATAATCCAGTAGTCACAGGGAGTCACCACAGGTCAACGGGTACAGGAGCCACAGATGTAGGACAGGTCAGGACATGTCCTATGTCACATGGCTTTTCATTTCATATTTCCTGATCCTGTCCCTCTGTGTTGGGCTTTGATTCTCTGTCTACTTGCACTACGCCACGCTGGTATAAACTGTTACAACAGACAGGTGATGGTTTTGTGTAACCTCCTTTCTTTTACAAAAGAAAAACAAACATTTACAAGCACGGTTTGCCAAAACTCGGTCCTGGGGCCCTCCCCAGGTGCATGTTTTTATTTGCCCTGGTGCTACACAGCTGATTCCAATAAGCAAAGCTTGATGATGAGTTTGTTATTTGAATCAGCCGTGTAGTGCTTTGGCAAAAAAAATCTAAATGTGCACCCAGGACCGAGTTTAGGAAACCCTGATCTATGGAACATGTGACATGGTAAGGTAATCAGGAAAATGGAGCTTTGGTTAAGCTGTGTTGTGGCAGTGTGAACTACTTTATTACTTCAACATCACACAGTACACCTTGCCTTGGCTGCAGCACAGACTGACTGTACACTAATGAGTGTATTCTGTACTGTCTGGTCTGGGATTGTTTGTCATTGCAGCCTTGCCTTCTGATAGGATGCTAAAATATGAGATGGCACAGTCACAAACCACTGTTCATACATTTCAATTCCAGTCAATTCAGGAAGTACGCTGAAATTCTATTTCCAATACTCTTCAATGCTTTTCAATTAGGAAAATGTGGGATTGGAATAGAAATTTGGTTTACTCTCTGAATTGATTGCAATTGAAATGAAAATAATTGACCCCTCTAGAGGCAGAGGGCCACTCAAGTGTATTTCTAAACACCCATTGGGGAAGACTGAGTTATTGGGGGAGACAGAATATTCACCATTGGTTTTCTTCATGTGCGACTGAGGGCTCATTTTGCCTCCTGTCAGTAGTGATCAATGGGACCTTGTTGTTTATTTGCTTGTATAACAGAATGACAGGCATCCTTGTAGGCGTACTTGTATTGTGTTGCTGCATGCTTGAATACCCCAGCGCCAACACACTCCACACATCTCTGATGGCACTCAGTCAATACCGCTCACTCTAATGAGCGGAGTGTTAGCTCTGCCACAGTTCTGCCTCTGATGCTTTCTCAGAGGCAGGAACACAAAAAACACTAACCTCTCTATAGGTGTAGGTACTTAATTTGAGCAAGTCTGCTATTGCAGGAAAATAATCCTGCAACAAGAGGAAATGTGGATTATTGTGTGGATTATAATTAATGGACATTCCGTAGTGGTTGATATGTCGGAAATTTCATAGTGGAATTTTCTGAAACCCTCTACAATTTTCACAGGAAATTTTTCCTGCAACAGGGTGATCAAAGATGGTGCCGACAGAGATGGTCACCTCGGTTCGCGTTCTTAGGAAACTATGCAGTATTTTATTTTTTATGTATTATTTCTTACACTGTTACCCCAGAAAATCTTAAGTCTTATTACATACAACCGGGAAGAACTAATGGATATACGAGCAACATTAACTTACCAACATTACGACCAGGAATACGACTTTCCCGAAGCAGATCCTCTCTTCGGACCACCACCCAGGACAAAGGATCTAATCCCAGCAGCTGACCGAAAACAACGGCGACGCAGAAGGGGCAGACAGAGTGGTCTTCTGGTCAGGCTTCGTAAACGGGCACATTGCTCACCACTCCAGAGCATACTACTCGCCAGTGTCCAGTCTCTTGACAACAAGGTAGACAAAATTCGAGCAAGGGTTGCCTTCCAGAGAGACAACAGAGACCGTAACATTTTCTGTTTCACAGAAACATGTCTCTCTCGGGATATGTTGTCAGAAACGGTCCAGCCGACAGAGATAAACACCTCTCTAGGAAGAGGAAGGGTGGGGGTGTATGCCTTATGATTAACAACTCATGGTGCGATTATAACAACACACAGGAACTCAAGTCCTTCTGCTCACCTGACCTAGAATTCCTTACAATCAAATGCCGGCCATTCTTCCTACCAAGAGAAATCTCATCAGTTATAGTCACAACTGTGTACACCCCCCCCTCAAAGCGCAATCCACCGCATGTAACCATGGAAAGAGGTCTGGCGATATGGCTGAATATAAACAGTGTAGTTATTTCTTCCGCAAGACAATCAAACAAGCAAAATGCTGGTACAGGGACGAGGTGGAGTCGCAATTCAACGGCTCTGACACGAGACGTATGTGGCAGGGTCTACAGGAAACCACGGACTACATAAACAAAAACAGCCACGTCACGGATACCAACGTCACGCTTCCGGACAAACTAAACACCTTCTTTGCCCACTTTGAGGATAATACAGTGCCACCGTCTCAGTGGCTTACATGAGTAAAACATTTAAACATGTTAACTCTCGCAAGGTTGCTGGCGCTGACGACATCCCTATCTGCGTTCTCAGAGAACGCGCCAGACCAGCTGGCTGGTGTGTTTACGGACCTATTTTATTGCTCCCTATCCTAGTCTGTTGTCGCCAGTTGCTTCAAGATGGCTACCATTGTTCCTGTACCCAAGAAGGCAAAGATAACTGAACTAAATGACTACCATCCCATAGCACTCACTTCTGTCATCATGAAGTGTTTTGAGAGGCTCGTCAATGATGAAGTCACCGCCACCTTACCGGCCACCCTAGCTAGACCCACTTCAGTTTGCATACCGCCCCAGCATACCGCCCCAAATGACGAAATCGCCATCGCAATGCACACTGCCTTATCCCATCTGGACAAAAATAATACCTATGGAAGAATGCTGTTCATTGACTACAGCTCAGCATTCAACACCATAGTACCCTCCAAGCTCATCATCAAGCTGGAGGTCCTGGGTCTCAACCCCTCCCTGTGCAACTGGTCCCTGGACTTTCTGATGGGCCGCCCCCATGTGGTGAAGGTAGGAAACAACATCTCCACTTCACTGACCCTCAACACTGGGACCCCACAAGGGTGTGTGCTCAGCCCTCTCCTGTACTCCCTGTTCACCCACAACTGTGTGGTCCTGCACGCCTCCAACTCAATCATCAAATTTTGCAGATGATACAACAGTAGTGAGCTTGATCACCAACAACGACGAGACGGCCTACAGGGAGGAGGTGAGGGCACTCGGAGTGTGGTGTCAGGAAAACAACCTCTCACTCAACATCAACAAAACAAAGGAGATGATCGTGGACTTCAGGAAACAGCAGAGGGAGCACCCCCCTATCCATACGAAGGGACAGCAGTGGAGAAGGTGGAAAGTTTTAAGTTCCTGGGCGTACACATCACAGACAAACTGAAATGGTCCACCCACACAGACAGTGTGGTGAAGAAGGCACAACAACGCCTCTTCAACCTCAGGAGGCTAAAGAAATGTGGCTTGTCACCCAAAACCCTGACAAACTTTTACAGATGCACAATCGATAGCATCCTGTTGGGCTGTATCACAGCCTGGTATGGCAACTGCACCGTCCTCAACCGCAAGGCTCTCCAGAGGGGGGTGCGGTCTGCGCAACGCATCACCGGGGGCAAACTACCTGCCCTCCAGGACACCTTCAGTACCCGATGTCACAGGAAGGCCAAAAAGATCTTCAAGGACACCAACCACCCGAGCCACTGCCTGTTCACACCGTTATCATCTAGAAGGCGAGGTCAGTACAGGTTCATCAAAGCTGGGACAGAGAGATTGAGAAACAGCTTCTATCTCAAGGCCATCAGACTGCTAAACAGCCACCACTAACTCAGAGAGGCTGCTGCCCACATTGACACCCAATCACTGGACACTTTAATAAATGGATCACTAGTCACTTTAAGCAATGCCACTCTAAATAATGCCACTTTAATTATGTCTACATATCTTACATTACTAATATCACATGTATAAACTGTTTTGAGACCCTGTCACGCCCTGACCTTAGAGCGTTTTATGTCTCTATTTTGGTTTTGTCAGGGTGTGATTTGGGTGGGCATTCTATGTTCCTTTTTCTATGTTTTTGTATTTCTTTGTTTTGGCAGGGTATGTTTATCAATCAGGGACAGCTGTCCATCGTTGTCTCTGATTGGGAACCATATTTAGGTAACTTTATTCCCACAGGGTTTTTGTGGGTAGTTGTTTTCTGTATAGTTTAGTTTCCTTACAGAACTGTTCATTTTCCTCTTTTGTTATTTTTGTTCTAGTGTTCTGATTTAATAAAATATCATGAACACGTGCCACGCTGCGCTTTGGTCCAGTCATTCACAGGAAGGGGATCGTTACAGACACAATCACTGGACACTGTAATAAATGGATCACTAGTCACTTTAAACAACGCCACTTTAAATAATGCCACTTCAATAATGTTTACATATCTTACATTACTCATATCTCATGTACATGCTGTATTTTGTACCATCTACTGCACCTTGTCTATGCCGCTCGGCCATCTCTCATCCATATATTTATATGTACATATTCTCATTCATCCCTTTAGATTTGTGTGTATTAGATAGTTGTTGTGGAATTGTTAGATTACTTGTTAGATATTTCTGCACTGTTGGAACTAGAAGCACAAGCATTTTGCTACACTGGCATTAACATCTGCGTGTGACCAATACAATTGGTCCCCCAACCCCACCCCCCCAACCCCACCCCATTCAAACAAACACACACACTTGAGGTGGTGGCAGTGCTTGAACATGGTACCTCTGGCACCAGAAGGCATTTGTTCACACACACACACGTTAACACACATACACACTTACACAGAGCCAGCAGTGGCCCTGTCTGTCACAAGGGCTCAGAGCCAGTGGTGGCCCTGTCTGTCACAGTGGCTCAGAGCCAGTGGTGGCCCTGTCTGTCACAGGGGCTCAAAGCCAGTGTCATTCTGTCAGCTGTGTGCCCCACTGCTCCACTTGGGTGGGTTGGTCACGCTGAGATTAGAGCAGAGCCCGCTACTTCTCTAGAGCCACTCCATTTTCTGTTACTCTCCTACAGCACACTTTACACCTCAGGGTGGAAACTACCAATAGAGAAGTCACGCCTGAGGATCTCTCCTTTCACAGTAGAACGAGCACTTTTGGGTTGAGAGGCCTTTGATGTAGTAGTACCATGTGTTTGACAGCAGAGAGGGAGCTCGAGAGTTAGAGGAGACTAGATACAGATGGAGGGTGTGTGTGTTTCTGTCTCTCTGCATTCGGGCCTGCATGTGTGTCTTCGTGCTCCTCAGCACAGATTTCACCTCGAGGGCACAGCCTGGCAACTTGGCTCTACTTACATTCATAGATAGAATTGTTGTCACAGTAGACACAGGTAAGTAGCCTGCTCATAGGGCAGGAGTCTATCTTCTGTGTCATGAACCCCACCCCCTGGACAGGACACTAGTCTATCACAGGGCCTTATCCCCAATCTATCACCTTAATGCTGAGTGCCAAGCACAGGCGCATCAGGGACCCATTTTTAGAGTCTTTGATATGACTCAGCCGGGGATAAATCTCACAACCGTCCAATCTCAGGGCAGGCACCCTAACCACACGGCCACGGAGTTGGTCAACAGTAGAGGCATACAGTCAAGTTATTCGTATGTCCTTGTCTATAGTCCCCTAGCTACAGAGACCAGCCAACAGGCAGAAAGCCTGTGCATTTGGAAAATATTCAGACCCCTTGACTTTTTCCACATTTTGTAATTCTATAATTGATTAAATACTTTTTCCCCCTCATCAATCTACACACAATGCCCCATAATGACATCACAATGCCCCATAATGACATCACAATGCCCCATAATGACATCACAATGCCCCATAATGACATCACAATGCCCCATAATGACAAAGCGAAAAAAAAGTAAAGGAGTTCTGAGTACTTTCTGAATGCACTGTATATAAGGTGCAGTTCCTTGAGACTCCACCCCTCCAACCATTATGCTGTCTCCCTACATGGGCACGCCTACATGGACACGCCCACATGGACAAGCCATGGCCAGAGCAGTAGTGATTTGTAGTTCTAACTCTGCCTGGAAATGGGTGCTTTTCCAGACCTTATTATATCTATTTGAAAACTGTCACAAACGCATGATTTCTTCCCCTGTGTGACGCACATTCTGTACTCTCCTCAGAACAAGAAGAAAGAAGCATTTCCTATTTCTTGCTGTGCCCCCACCCCAATCTCTGAGTCTCAAAGTGAGTCAGTGGTATAACACCAGTGTATGGTTTCTATTTCCTTCCCATCAATTGGCAGTGACATCCCAAAGACAGATCACCCAGCTAACCAAAATTGGTTCTGTGAAAGTTCCCAGAACATCCATTAGGTCGCGGAAAATGTTCTCATAACACAAAAACTGTCCAGTCGTGGTGAAGATCATAGAATGCTTTTATAAAACCTTTGCATGATGTTACAAGAATGTTCCTAGAACACATTAAATCTGTTCTTTAAAGGTTCCCCAGAATGTTTCATTAGATTGTGGAGACATCACAAAAGATATCTTCCCAAAAACTCATAAACTGTGCAGTTGTGTGGATGATTCTACAATGATTCTTTTAGGGTGCAAAAACATTCACCTGATGTTACAAGAACGTTCCTACAAGAATGTTCCAAGAACATTGTGTCTGTTCTTTAAAGGTTCCCAGAATGTTTCATTAGGTTGTGGGAACATTGTGTCTGTTCTTTAAAGGTTCCCAGAATGTTTCATTAGGTTGTGGGAACATTGTGTCTGTTCTTTAAAGGTTCCCAGAATATTACATTAGGTTGTGGGAACATTGTGTGTACATTTCAAGAGATATGATCCCAAAGCTCAAAACCTGTCCACTTGTGCTGATTATTACAATGTTTCTATTACTGAACAAATGTTTTTTTTAAAGTTATTACAACATTTATACTGAACAAAAATATAAATGCATCATGTAAAGTGTTTGAGCTGAAATTAAAGAGCCCAGAAATGTTACATATGCAAAAAAGCTTATTTCTCAAAAATGTTTTCATCCCTGTTAGTAAGAATTTCTCCTTTTCCAAGATAATCCATCCACCTGACAGGTGTGGTGTATCAAGAAGCTGAATAAACAGCATGATCATTGCACAGGTGCACCTTGTGCTGGGGACAATAAAAGGCCACTCCAAAATGTGCAGTTTTGTCACACAATACAATGCCACAGGTGTCTCAAGTTTTGAAGGAGCGTGCATTTGGCATTCTGACTGCAGGAATGTCCACCAGAGCTGTTGCCAGATAAGTGAATGTTCATTTCTCTACCATAAGCCGCCTCCATCGTCGAATTTGGCAGTACTTCCAACCAGCCTCATAACTGCAGACCACGTGTAACCACGCCAGCCTTGGATGTCCACGTCTGGGTTCTTCACCTGGACAGCTGATGAAACTGTGGCTTTACACTACCAAAGAATTTCTGCAACCAATTAATTTTGGCACAAAGTGTCATAAACCGTCCCAGGGAAGCTCATCGGCGTGCTGGTCGTCCTCACCACAGCCTTGACCTGACTACGTTTCTGCATTGTAACCAATTTCAGTGGATTTCAGTGGAAAATTGCTCACCTTTAATGGCCACTGGCTTTGAGTGTGCTCTTCACGGATTAATCCCGGTTCCAACTGTACCGGTCAGATGGCAGACCGGTACAGATGGCAGATGGCGTCGTGTGGGCGAGCAGTTTGCTTATGTCATCGTTGTAAACAGAGAGCCCCATGGTGGTGGTTGGGTTATGGTATGGGCAGGCATAAGCTATGGACAACAAACACAATTGCATTTTATCGATGGCAGTTTGAATGCACAGAGATACCGTGATGAGATCCTGAGGCCCGTTGTCGTTCTATTCATCCACCTGCATACTCATCAGACATGTCAACCATTGAGCATGTTCAGGATGAGAGTGTTCCAGTTCTCGCAGGCCACAATCAACAGCCTGATCAACTCTATGCGAAGGAGATGTGTCATGCCGCATGAGGCAATGGTGGTCACACCAAATACGGACTGGTTTTCTGATCCACTACCTTTAAAAAAATATATGTATTTCTGACAAACAGATACATATCTGTATTCCCAGTCATGTGAAATCCATAGATTAGGGCCTAATTTATTTATTTAAATTGACTGATTTCCTTATATGAACTGTAACCTGAACAGCTTTCAAAAGCGCTGCAAAGTCTGCTGTGCGGGGGAGGCCCTCCCTTCTTTGAATGTGTGGGGTTACAAGTGGCTTTCCCAGCTGCTCTAGGAACACCCTCCTCTTGTTCTGCTTATCAGGCATTAAGGTAGGGTTGAACTTGTTCCATATCACGAAGGCATTGTATGAGGACACATCAATGATGTTATGGAAGATGACCAGGGGCCAGCGGGCAGTCATCCTCTTGCAGCTGTAAGTTCAAATCATCTTGTCCAGGTTGTCCACACCTCCTTGTTGTGGTTGTAGTCCAGGATGATGGCTGGCTTCCTGTCCTCACGATCACTGATCTTAGCCATTTTGTGCAGTGTGCCCAGGAGGACCACATTCTTGTTCCTCTTTGGGAGGTAAGAAACTAGAGTGGTGGTGGGGGTGGAGGCAAACTTTGATGAGAAGGCCTCTCTCCCCCTTGTTGAGAAGAGTGCAGGAGGGAGCTCGGGCTTGTTCTTTCTAACTGTGCCAGCCATGGTTATCTTCCTCTTCAGGAGCTGCTGGCTGAGTTCAATCAGTAGCACACATCATCTCAATTTCTCATTGTGTGTGTGTGTGTGTGTGTCTTTGTGGTTTTTGTGGTGTGTAAATTATTTTATAACTGCCGGGTTAAAAATTACCCTAAGACAATCTTTGTTCCCTGGTGGTGTACAGGTTTCATGGAAATATGAACAAAGGCAATATTTCACTTTTTCTAATGTTGGGGTCACTCTAGGAAAAGTCATAACATTTCAAGTTGAAAAAATATCATTAAGGGCTTTTTCCATGATGTTAAACATAGTGGCGGACCAAGGATTAAAGGTTCCCAGAATATTTCATTCTTATTTATTTAGGTTGTGGGAACTGTGTGGGTACATTACAAGATATAGGTTACAAAAACAAAAAAAATGCTAAGTTGTGATGACATTCATACCATGTTTAAGTTAGGTTGTGATGACATTCATACCATGTTTAAAGTTAGGTTGTGATGACATTCATACCATGTTTAAGTTAGGTTGTGATGACATTCATACCATGTTTAAGTTAGGTTGTGATGACATTCATACCATGTTTAAGTTAGGTTGTGATGACATTCATACCATGTTTAAGTTAGGTTGCAGAGGACATTCCTGAAATGTTGTAAGAATTAAATAAGCTACTAAAACACAGAAGAAATGAGATTAGAATGTATCCCCGTTATGTTTCTCTCCAGATTTAATGGCAATTTGCATTTGAGGACTGTATTGCAGGTGAGATAGAGACACATTTTCATTTAATTCATAGGGCATTTTAGCAGCATTTAATCACACAAACACAACTATATATATATTTTTTAACACTTGAATATGATGACAATCTGCACATATGGGGTTTCAACCTGCAATTTGTGGTTCCCCAGGTAGGGCTTTTAACCTCCACACCTCCAGGGAAGCTCTTTTACATCTTCTTTGGCATTATGGTCAATCAGAGAATCCATGCTTCCTTTTTAACCTTCTTAGACGTAACTAACCCATACTGGGTTATTCACAGTCACTTTACCTATCCTCTTCATGTGCTGCGTACGTCTGGGTATCCAAGACTATGACTGCTGATCTAGGATCACTTTTGCTTGTTCAGGTCTTGAAAACCAATCCAGGGGGTACCACATCAAGCGTCTCAAACCTCAGTTAAAAATTATATATATATATATCTAAAGAAAGATGGTTAAAGAATATGTGGGACTGAACCTGCGATCTTCAGGTTTTCAGCGAGATCATTTACCCTCTTACACCAGGGGATAGCTGTGTCCTTCTGGGTTTTCAGTCAAATGTGGTCAATTATCCTAATGTTAGATAAAACCCTAACTAGTACTTAGCTAAAGTTCTGGGAATGTTCCTGGTTTGCTGGGCAGGAGCTCCTCGCTTCCTCCCTCTTCCCTTCTCCATGAGACAGGCCAGTTCTGGCAGAGCTCAGGCCCAGTAATGAGCCAGCAAGTGGGGGAGAGGGAACAAAAATAGCCCTCAGGTATCTGACAGTCATATTGCTGCTCCCAGGAGATGAGACACAGAGGTTTTAGAGTCTTCCTCTTTCTCTGACTCAAACAATTCTCTCTCTCTCTCTCTCTCTCTCTCTCTCTCTCTCCCTCTCTCTCTGTTTCTCTCTCTCTGTCTTTCTCTCTCTGTCTGTCTGTCTCTCTCTCTCTCTCTGTTTCTCTCGCTGTCTCTCTGTATCTCTCTCTCTCTCTCTCTGTCTCTGTCTCTCTCCCTCTCTCGCTCTCTCTCTCTCCTTTCTCTCTCTCTCTCTCTCTCTCTGTTTCTCACTCTCTGTCTCTTTGTATCTCTGTCTCTCTCTCTGTCTCTGTCTCTCTCTCTCTCTGTTTCTCACTCTGTCTCTCTGTCTCTGCATCTCTGTCTCTCTCTCTGTCTGTCTGTCTCAGTCTCTCTCTCTCTCTCTGCCTCTCTCTCTCTCTGTTTCTCACTCTCTGTCTCTTTGTATCTCTGTCTCTCTCTCTGTCTCTGTCTCTCTCTCTCTCTCTGTTTCTCACTCTGTCTCTCTGTCTCTGTATCTCTGTCTCTCTCTCTGTCTGTCTGTCTCTGTCTCACTCTCTCTCTGTGTCTCTCCCTCTCTACACTGCTCCCTCCATTAAGTGCTGAACTCCGAGCAGAAAGTGCCGACTCATCATGTCCCCTAAGACATATTCAGCTTATTTCCGGAGTCCCTGTAGATGTAGTTGATGTCTGTGGAGTGGAGGGAGGGAGGCGTAACGAAAGGAGCTGACAGTATACTGGCACGGCATAGATACTTACACTGCTCAGTCCACCGCAAAGGAAAATCAGCCCTCAGCTGTTAAAACACAGATAGATAGAGAGGAGAGAGAAACCATTCCAAAACCAGGATGTTAAATATGAGAGACTTATGTTCGCCTAAAGCACAGAGAGGGAAAGGTTTCAGAACATCATGAAATCAGTCAAGTGCAAGATGTGATGCATGTTGAAGGAGGCTGATGATGTGATGCAGACTGAAGGAGACTGAGGGAGACTGAAGGAGACTGAAGGAGACGCAGGGAGACTGAGGGAGACTGAGGGAGACTGAGGGAGACTCAAGGAGACGCAGGGAGACTGAAGGAGACTGAAGGAGACGCAGCGAGACTGAAGGAGACTGAAGGAGACGCAGGGAGACTGAAGGAGACTGAAGGAGACGCAGGGAGACTAAAGGAGACTGAAGGAGACTGAAAGACGCAGGGAGACTACAAGAGACTGAGGGAGACTGAAAGAGACTAAGGGAGACTAAAAGCGAATGAGGGTTTGAGAGAGACTGATGGAGACTGAGGGAGACTAAAAGAGAATGGGGGGGGGGGGTGAGGGAGACTGATGGAGACTGAAGGAGACTGAGGGGATGTTTGAGACGGAGGGAGACTGAGGGTAGAAGGGAAACTGAAGGAGACTGAGTGAGACTGAGAGACTTAAGGAGACTGAGGGAGACTAAAAGAGAATGAGGGGATAAGGGAGATGGAAGGAGATTGAGTGAGACTGAGTGAGACTGATGGAGACTACAAGAGAATGAGAGTTTGAGGGAGACTGATGGAGACTGAGTTGATGAGGGAGACTGAGTGAAACAGGGGATAAGGATGAAACAATGGAATGATAAGTGGAAGACATGTAACTGTAATTAACTACAAGTCTGTATTGTGTGGAGAGAGAGAGAGAGGGTTGAGAGAGGAACATCTGACTGTAGGTACCGTATGACTGTAGTCTGTATTGTGTGGAGAGAGAGAGAGAGAGAGGGTTGAGAGAGGAACATCTGACTGTAGGTACCGTATGACTGTAGTCTGTATTGTGTGGAGAGAGAGAGAGAGAGGGTTGAGAGAGGAACATCTGACTGTAGGTACCATATGACTGTAGTCTGTATTGTGTGGAGAGAGAGAGAGAGAGGGTTGAGAGAGGAACATCTGACTGTAGGTACCATATGACTGTAGTCTGTATTGTGTGGAGAGAGAGAGAGAGAGAGGGTTGAGAGAGGAACATCTGACTGTAGGTACCATATGACTGTAGTCTGTATTGTGTGGAGAGAGAGAGAGAGGGTTGAGAGAGGAACATCTGACTGTAGGTACCATATGACTGTAGTCTGTATTGTGTGGAGAGAGAGAGAGGGTTGAGAGAGGAACATCTGACTGTAGGTACCATATGACTGTAGTCTGTATTGTGTGGAGAGAGAGAGAGAGAGGGTTGAGAGAGGAACATCTGACTGTAGGTACCATATGACTGTAGTCTGTATTGTGTGGAGAGAGAGAGAGAGAGGGTTGAGAGAGGAACATCTGACTGTAGGTACCATATGACTGTAGTCTGTATTGTGTGGAGAGAGAGAGAGAGAGGGTTGAGAGAGGAACATCTGACTGTAGGTACCATATGACTGTAGTCTGTATTGTGTGGAGAGAGAGAGAGAGAGAGGGTTGAGAGAGGAACATCTGACTGTAGGTACCATATGACTGTAGTCTGTATTGTGTGGAGAGAGAGAGAGAGAGAGGGTTGAGAGAGGAACATCTGACTGTAGGTACCATATGACTGTAGTCTGTATTGTGTGGAGAGAGAGAGAGAGAGGGTTGAGAGAGGAACATCTGACTGTAGGTACCATATGACTGTAGTCTGTATTGTGTGGAGAGAGAGAGAGAGGGTTGAGAGAGGAACATCTGACTGTAGGTACCATATGACTGTAGTCTGTATTGTGTGGAGAGAGAGAGAGAGAGGGTTGAGAGAGGAACATCTGACTGTAGGTACCATATGACTGTAGTCTGTATTGTGTGGAGAGAGAGAGAGAGAGAGGGTTGAGAGAGGAACATCTGACTGTAGGTACCATATGACTGTAGTCTGTATTGTGTGGAGTGAGAGAGAGAGAGGGTTGAGAGAGGAACATCTGACTGTAGGTACCATATGACTGTAGTCTGTATTGTGTGGAGAGAGAGAGAGAGGGTTGAGAGAGGAACATCTGACTGTAGGTACCATATGACTGTAGTCTGTATTGTGTGGAGAGAGAGAGAGAGAGGGGGTTGAGAGAGGAACATCTGACTGTAGGTACCGTATGACTGTAGTCTGTATTGTGTGGAGAGAGAGAGAGAGGGTTGAGAGAGGAACAGACCGGGAGAAAGTATGACTGTAGGTATGACTGTAGGTACCGTATGACTGTAGTCTGTATTGTGTGGAGAGAGAGTTGCATAAAAGCAGACACGTCTTGGTCAACTGCCTTTCTCCTGGTCTGTTCCTCTCTCTCGTGTGCTGTCCATAGCTCCCAGCCCTCTTCAAAGTCATCCTGTCTGAACGCACGTCAGGACCTTCTTACAATATCTCAGTCAGCAGCAGCACCAGCTACCTGCTCTGTTCTCTGTCTTCCACAAAGGGAGGATCACACTGTCTAGACCACACATACAGTCATACCTACAGTCATACCTTCAGTCATGCCTACAGTCATACCTACGGTCATACCTACAGGCATACCTACAGTCATACCTTCAGTCATACCTTCAGTCATACCTACAGTCATACCTACAGTCATACCTACAGTCATATGGTACCTACAGTCATACCTACAGTCATACATACAGTCATACGGTACCTACAGTCATACCTACAGTCATATGGTACCTACAGTCATACCTACAGTCATACATACAGTTATACCTTCAGTCATACCTACAGTCATACCTACAGTCATACGGTACCTACAGTCATAGCTACATTCATACCTACAGTCATATGGTACCTACATTCATACCTACATTCATACTGTACCTACAGTCATACCTACAGTCATACCTACAGTCATACCTACAGTCATATGGTACCTACAGTCATACCTACAGTCATACATACAGTCATACGGTACCTACAGTCATACCTACAGTCATACCTACAGTCATACATACAGTCATACCTTAAGTCATACCTACAGTCATACCTACAGTCATATGGTACCTACAGTCATACCTACAGTCATACATACAGTCATATGGTACCTACATTCATACCTACATTCATACTGTACCTACAGTCATACCTACAGTCATACCTACAGTCATACCTACAGTCATACATACAGTCATACGGTACCTACAGTCATACCTACAGTCATACATACAGTCATATGGTACCTACATTCATACCTACATTCATACTGTACCTACAGTCATACCTACAGTCATACCTACAGTCATACCTACAGTCATACATACAGTCATATGGTACCTACATTCATACCTACATTCATACTGTACCTACAGTCATACCTACAGTCATGACTACAGTCATACCTACAGTCATGCCTACATTCATACCTACAGTCATACCTACAGTCATACCTACAGTCATGCCTACAGTCAGGTGAGTAGACCATCCTGGTCACTGTACTATATACTGTATTACTCGGTATTCACCCATATAGGGAATGGCTCTGTGGTGATTTATTCAGTTCTCTGTCAGTTTGGAGGGGGCTGTCCCTCTCTCTTCAACCCCGCTGTCTGTTGTCTCCTGGCTCTGAATGAAGCTCTTTGGCCCGCACGGCTCAGTCGGAGGGGAAAGAGCTGAGCGGTTCCCTAAACTACCATGTTACAATGTGAGAATTCCTCCCTGTGGGAAGCGGTCAGGAGACACAAACCAGAAAGCCCACACAGACTCCAGAGCCAAGCAAGTGCAGTACTGTACTGTCCCTCAGGAGAGTCTGTGTAATACATGTCAGTAATGTCAAATAAAGACATTCAAACATCTTATGATAATGTTATTTCAAATATCCTTTTTACTGAAGCTGGTTCTGTATTGGAATCTATCTCTCAGATTCATAGTTTTCAACGTAAAGCCCTGACTTTGATGATCCGTCTTTAGGTGAAGTGAGCCTGCCGTAGGTCTGTTGGCAGGAGATTTCATAGTGGGGAAATGGATGAGTGTGTTCCCGGTAAGCAAAGCAGGGATGATTTAGCATCTCGTCCTCCTCCTACAGAGAGCAGCCAGGAGCTCCGTTACACCACACACCTATTAGTCCCGGTGTCACGGCTCTCTCAGCAGCACTGGGAGATGGCTGGAGGTGTGAGTGTGTGTTGTTTGCGTGTGTCTGTGTGTTGTGACGACAGTGAAAGGGAGAGAGAGAGAGAGAGAGCTTCTGTGTAAATAAAGGCCACTGTTTGTGTTTCTACAGTATATGGGTATCTGTGTGTGTGAGGAATGAGGATCCAATCCAGCTGGTGAACATAACCACAGCCTAAAGGAATGAAAACAACGTGGATTTCTGTTTCCCACTCCTGACACCCCCTTCTCTGTTACTGTGTGGATGGTTGCTTCCCTTGCTTCCTTCCCTTGACCCCCCTTCTCTGTTACTGTGTGGATGGCTGCTTCCCTTGCTTCCTTCCCTTGACCCCCCTTCTCTGTTACTGTGTGGATGGCTGCTTCCCTTGCTTCCTTCCCTTGACCCCCCTTCTCTGTTACTGTGTGGACGGCTGCTTCCCTTGCTTCCTCCCCTTGACCCCCCTTCTCTGTTATGGTGTGGATGGGAGTGGAGTCATGACAGTGGCTGTGGCTGTAGTGACACAGCTTGGCTGCTGAGGAAGCACCACACTAATGGCAGCAGCTTCTGATTTATGAAGACTTGGACAGGTCTGTGTGTGTGTGTGTGTGTGTGTGATGACTTGTATGTTTGTGTGTGCGCTTGCATTTGTTTCTATTCGCGTGGTGCGTGTGTGTGTGTTTGAGGACCAGTGGGCAGGGTTATGGCTGGCGCAGCAGGAAGCAGAACAGGACCTGTCTCTAGAGATCAGTAGTGCTATGATCCTCTGTAGAGCCAGAGGAGAGGAGGCAGGAGTAAAGGAGAGGAAAAGAGAGTTGAAGAGGCAGAGAGGGTAGGAGAGGAAGCAGGAGGAGGAGGCAGGAGGAGGAGAGGAAAATAGGCAGGAGGAGGAAAGTAGAGGAGAAGAGGCAGAGGAGAGGTGAGGAAAGGAGAAGAAGAGAAGATGAGAGGAGAAGATAAGAGAGGAGAAGAGAGGAGAAGAGAGGAGAGGCGAGGCGAGGCGAGGCGAGGCGAGAAGAGAAGAGAAGAGAGGAGAGGAGAGGAGAGGAGAGGAGAGGAGAGGAGAAGAGGAGAGGAGAGGAGAGGCGAGAGGTTGGATGAAGAGAGGAGAAGAGGCAGAGGAGAGGAGAAGAGAAGATAACAGGAGAGGAGAAGAGGCAGAGGAGAGGAGAAGAGAAGATAACAGGAGAGGAGAAGAGGCAGAGGAGAGGAGAAGAGAAGATAACAGGAGAGGAGAAGAGGCAGAGGAGAGGAGAAGAGAAGATAACAGGAGAGGATAAGAGGCAGAGGAGAGGAGAAGAGAAGATAACAGGAGAAGAGAAGAGGCGAGGCGAGGCTGGAGGTAGGATGAAGAGAGGAGAGAAGGAGAGACAAGAGGAAGATACTCTGCCAGGGAGGAGGTGGCTTTACCTCTGAGGGACCGTTTTCATCAACACAACCCTCTCCCATACACTAAGAATGAATCTGAAATGGACCCTAGTACACTAGGTCAAAAGGGTCAATATATAGAGAGGGAATAGGAGACACAAAGTAGTGGAAGATATAGGGAATAGGTGGCCAAATCTAGTGCCCTATATAGGGAATAGGTGGCCAAAAGTAGTGCACCACATAAGGAATAGGTGGCCAAAACGTGTGCACTATATTGGGAATAGGTGTCATGCCTGCTCCCTGCTCCCCCTCCCTGGTGCTCGAGGGCGCCAGGCTACCCGTCATCATGCGCACCTGTTACCATCATTAAGAGCAGCTGTGCTCAGTGGACTCACCTGGACTCCCTCACTGTGCTGATTTCCCCTGTGTACGTGTATGTTCCTCTGTGTTGTTCCCTGTAGCAGCTTTGTTTGTTGTGTCGTGTTTATGTTATGTTCCAGTTCTGTTGCATGCATGTCTATATTAAAGGGTTCCCTTCCTGTACCTGCTTCTCATCTCCTGCGTTGGGCATTACAATAGTGCACTACATAGGGAATAGGAGGCCAAATCTAGTGCACTATATAGGGAATAGGAGGCGAAACGTAGTGCACTATATAGGGAATAGGAGGTGAAACGTAGTGCACTATATAGTCGGCTTAGCCCTCTCTCCTGTCCCTCTCTCCTGTCCCCCTCTCCTGTCCCTCTCCTAGCCCTCTCTCCTAGCCCTCTCTCTTATCCCTCTCTCCTGTCCCCCTCTTCTATCCCTATCTCCTAGCCCTCTCTCCTATCCCTATCTCCTAGCCCTCTCTCCTGTCCCTCTCTCCTAGCCCTCTCTCCTGTCCCTATCTCCTAGCCCTCTCTCCTATCCCTATCTCCTAGCCCTCTCTCCTATCCCTATCTCCTAGCCCCCTCTCCTAGCCCTCTCTCCTGTCCCTATCTCCTAGCCCTCATCTCCTAGCCCTCTCTCCTATCCCTATCTCCTAGCCCTCTCTCCTATCCCTATCTCCTAGCCCTCTCTCCTATCCCTATCTCCTAGCCCTCTCTCCTATCCCTATCTCCTAGCCCTCTCTCCTATCCCTATCTCCTAGCCCTCTCTCCTGTCCCTCTCTCCTGTCCCTCTCTCCTTCCCTCTCTCCCGGTAGCATCTACCTGTCTGTCTCTAATGAAAGTGATTGAGCTGTATGTCCCCAGGCTGGGAGCTGCTAGCAGGGCTTCATAGGCAGTAAACACCTAATATACGCTCCGTAATACCTAACTTTACTGTCCACAGGGAGTTGCTATAAGGGCCATGGCTCCTCTCTGTGATTCAATCCCAAATGGCATCCTATACCCTACATAGTGCACTACTTTTGACCCAAACTCTATGGGCCTTGTTTAAAAGTAATGCACTACATAGGGAATGGGATGTCATTTATGACGCAACCTATAAATCTACAGAAGGATTCATCAGGGGGTTAGTTGGAGGAACCGACTGATAGAACCCACAAAACACTGTAAAGAAACAGAGAGATTAAAATGAACGTCACAGTTGGTTCCCCCTCACATAAACCATGAACTCCGTAGGTCACTGAGGTCTATTTCTCTATATCAATTCAATTCAAAGGGACTTTATTGGCATAGGAAACATGTGTTTACATTGCCAACGCAAGTGTAATAACAATAAGGAAAAGTGAGAAGCAGAACAACATCAACAAAAAACTATTTGAATTTAACAGTACATTTTGTGGCCAATTTGAGTGATGCGGGTGATGGAGATGGGGGTGTGGGTCTGGGCAGGTATGATGTAGTTGATGGAGATGGTGGTGTGAGCTAGTGGGTCTGGGCAGGTATGATGTAGTTGATGGAGGTGGTGGTGTGAGCTAGTGGGTCTGGGCAGGTATGATGTAGTTGAAGGAGATGGTGGTGTGGGTCTGGGCAGGTATGATGTAGTTGATGGAGATGGCGGTGTGGGTCTGGGCAGGTATGATGTAGTTGATGGAGATGGTGGTGTGGGTTTGGGCAGGTGTGATGTAGTTGATGGAGATGGGGGTGTGGGTCTGGGCAGGTGTGATGTAGTTGATGGAGATGGTGGTGTGGGTCTGGGCAGGTGTGATGTAGTTGATGGAGATGGTGGTGTGAGCTAGTGGGTCTGGGCAGGTATGATGTAGTTGATGGAGATGGTGGTGTGGGTCTGGGCAGGTGTGATGTAGTTGAAGGAGATGGTGGTGTGGGTCTGGGCAGGTATGATGTAGTTGAAGGAGATGGTGGTGTGGGCTAGTGGGTCTGGGCAGGTATGATGTAGTTGATGAAGGTGGTAGTGTGAGCTAGTGGGTCTGGGCAGGTATGATGTAGTTGATGGAGATGGTGGTGTGAGCTAATGGGTCTGGGCAGGTATGATGTAGTTGATGGAGATGGTGGTGTGGGTCTGGCCAGGTGTGATGTAGTTGATGGAGATGGTGGTATGAGCTAGTGGGTCTGGGAAGGTGTGATGTAGTTGAAGGAGATGGTGGTGTGGGTCTGGGCAGGTATGATGTAGTTGAAGGAGATGGTGGTGTGGGTCTGGGCAGGTATGATGTAGTTGATGAAGGTGGTAGTGTGAGCTAGTGGGTCTGGGCAGGTATGATGTAGTTGATGGAGATGGTGGTGTGGGTCTGGGCAGGTGTGATGTAGTTGATGGAGATGGTGGTGTGGGTCTGGGCAGGTATGATGTAGTTGAAGGAGATGGTGGTGTGGGTCTGGGCAGGTATGATGTAGTTGATGAAGGTGGTAGTGTGAGCTAGTGGGTCTGGGCAGGTATGATGTAGTTGATGGAGATGGTGGTGTGAGTTAATGGGTCTGGGCAGGTATGATGTAGTTTATGGTGATGGTGGTGTGGGTTTGGCCAGGTGTGATGTAGTTGATGGAGATGGTGGTGTGAGCTAGTGGGTCTGGGCAGGTATGATGTAGTTGAAGGAGATGGTGGTGTGGGTCTGGGCAGGTATGATGTAGTTGAAGGAGATGGTGGTGTGGGTCTGGGGAGGTATGATGTAGTTGATGAGGGTGGTAGTGTGAGCTAGTGGGTCTGGGCAGGTATGATGTAGTTGATGGAGATGGTGGTGTGGGTCTGGCCAGGTGTGATGTAGTTGATGGAGATGGGGGTGTGAGCTAGTGGGTCTGGGCAGGTGTGATGTAGTTGATGGAGATGGTGGTGTGGGTCTGGGCAGGTTTGATGTAGTTGATGGAGATGGTGGTGTGGGTCTGGGCAGGTTTGATGTAGTTGATGGAGATGGTGGTGTGGGTCTGGGCAGGTTTGATGTAGTTGATGGAGATGGTGGTGTGGGTCTGGGCAGGTATGATGTAGTTGATGGAGATGGTGGTGTGGGTCTGGGCAGGTGTGATGTAGTTGATGGAGATGGTGGTGTGGGTCTGGGCAGGTTTGATGTAGTTGATGTTTGTATGTATATGTTTTGTATGGTTTACCTTTTCTCATGGCAACAGGGCACAAATCTTGCTGCTGTGATTGCACAATGGGGTATTTCACAATGGGGTATTTCACAATGGGGTATTTCACAATGGGGTATTTCACAATGGGGTCATTTTTTCGTGGCGTCATTACGTAATGTACCCACTGTATGTTTTATAGGTAGCTTTGAAATCGGTTAAATACCAGTGTTGGGGGCGTTAAACTAAACATTGGCCGATACCGATGTTGGCATTTTTAGCTAATATCGGCCGATTACGATATGTTCACCGATATATCGTGCATCCCTAATAAATATGGGTTGTATTTACAATGGTGTTGGTTCTTCACTGGTTGGTTCTTGTGGCAACAGGTCACAAGTCTTGCTGCTGTGATGACACACAGTGTGTTGTGAATTCTGTAATGAATGTATTGTATATTTTTTCAAACTTTCCTTTCTATGGAAAGATGAGACTCTCATGAACACGAATGGTGTTCTCTGTTTAGCGCTATGTTTGGGCTAAACACAAGTGTGTGCGTGTGTGTGCGTGTGTGTGTGTGTGTGTTCAATGAGAGTGTCTAATTGTGAGTCACTTGTCCAGTATGGATTACACTTTAAGACCCCTCTCTGCTGGGAGAAACCAATTATGGCTATTAGAGGGATCCAGAGGAGGTCTGTGTGGATGCATTATTAGTGGACCAATCTTTAGGACGTAGGAGGCTGCTGCTTGGAGGCTGGTAGAGGAGGCTGGTGGAGGAGGCTGGTGGAGGAGGCTGGTGAAGGAGGCTGGTAGAGGAGGCTGGTAGAGGAGGCTGGTAGAGGTGGCTGGTAGAGGTGGCTGGTAGAGGAAGCTGGTAGAGGTGGCTGGTGGAGGAGGCTGGTAGAGGAGACTGGTGGAGGAGGCTGGTGGAGGAGGCTGGTGGAGGAGGCTGGTGGAGGAGGCAGGTGGAGAAGGCTGGTGGAGGAGGCTGGTGGAGGAGGCTGGTGGAGGAGGCTGGTAGAGGAGGCTGGTGGCTGGTGGAGGAGGCTGCTGCTTCTTGTGCTCCCCAGTAAATGATCCGTTATCAATAGGACAAGGCAGTGCTGAGAAAAACCGGGACCAGGAAAGACTAGGAGCAGCCAGGGTATCCACCACCCTGGAGGGGGTGGCATTTACAGCCTGCTGCTCATTAGGACGAAGCGGCCAATGGTTGTAATGTGGGGGGGGGGGTTAATGAGTGGAAGTCTGATATGTTTGTGTAGACAATGTGTTATGTGTATATATTATGTGTTATTATGTTATAAGCTTGGCACATCTAGCCACTGGGATTTTTGCCCATTCTTCAAGGCAAAACTGCTCCAGCTCCAGCTCCTTCATGTTGGATGGGTTCCACTGATGTACAGCAATCTTTAAGTCATACCACAGATTCTCAATTGGATTGAGGTCTGGGCTTCGACTAGGCCATTCCAAGATATTTAAATGTTTCCCCTTCAACCACTCAAGTGTTGCGTCATTGTCCTGCTGGAAGGTGAACCTCTGTCCCAGTCTCAAATCTCTGGTAGATATATCCCTGTATTTAGCGCATCATTCCTTAAATTCTGACCAGTTTCCCAGTCCCTGCCGATGAAAAACATCCCCACAGCATGATCCTGGATGGTTTTCTCGAGATGAGAGGTGTTGGGTTTGTGCCAGACATAGCGTTTTCCTTGATGACCAAAAAGCTCAATTTTAGTCTCATCTGACTAGAGTACCTTCTTCCATATGTTTGGGGAGTCTCCCACATGCCTTTTGGCGAACACCAAACATGTTTGTTTATTTTTTTCTGGCCACTCTTCCATAAAGCCCAGCTCTGTGGAGTTTGCTGCTTAAAGTGGTCCTATGGACAGATACTCCAATCTCCACTGTGGAGCTTTGCAGCTCCTTCAGGGTTATCTTTGGTCTCTTTGTCGCCTCTCTGATTAATGCCAACCTTGCCTGGTCGGTGAGTTTTGGTGGGTGGCCCTCTCTTGCAGGTTTGTTGTGGTGTCATATTATTTACATTTTTTAATAATAGATTTAATGGTGCTCCGTGGGATGTTCCAGGTTTCCGATATTTTTTTATAACCCAAACCTGATCTGTACTTCTCCACAACTTTGTCCCTGACCTTTTTGGAGAGCTCCTTGGTCTTCATTGTGCCGCTTGCTTAGTGGTGTTGCAGACTCTGGGTCCTTTCAGAACAGATGTATATATACTGAGATCATGTGACAGATCATGTGACACTTAGAATACACACAGGTGGACTTTTTGTTAACTAATTATGTGACTTCTGAAGGTAATTGGTTGCACCAGATTTTATTTAGGTGCTTCATAGCAAAGGGGGTGAATACATACGCACACACCACTTTTCTGTTTTTTATATTTTTTTTTAAACAAGTTCTTTTTTTCATTTCACTTCACCAATTTGGACTATTTTGTGTATGTCCATTACATGAAATCCAAATAGAAATCCATTTAAATTACAGGTTGCAATGAAACAAATTGAAAAAACACCAAAGGGGTTGAAGACTTTTGCAAGGCACTGTATGTGACATTTGGACCTCCTATGGACCAATAGATGTTATCGCCTGCTCTAAGATCAGTGATTGAGGTGATTTTGCCCATCCTCCAGGTTCTTTGACTGAGTTATTTGACTGTCTGGCCTGTTGGTCTGTGAGCCCTGCTAATGCCCTGCTTATCAGTTCACCCATAGCAACAGCAGTAGCAATAGTAGCGTCAGTGGTCCAAGGGGGATCAGAGCAGGCCCAGGGTCTGAGATAAAGCTGTCTCAGGCCTCCACTCCGCCCAGGGGATACTCACATGTAGATAACATCACTCTGTCTCAGACCAACCCCAGTCAGATTATTCTGGATGACCAGGGGACACTCACCACTCTGTCTCAGACCAACCCCAGTCAGATTATTCTGGATGACCAGGGGACACTCAGCACTCTGTCTCAGACCAACATTCTTGGCATTCTCTCAACCAGCTTCACAAGGAACGCTTTTCCAACAGTCTTGGAGGAGTTCCCACATATGCTGAGCATTTGTTGGCTGCTTTTCGTTAACTCTGCAGTCCAATTTATCCCAAACCATCTCAAATGGGTTGAGGTTGGGTGATTGTGGAGGCCAGGTGAACTGATGCAAAACACCATCAATCTCCTTCTTGGTCAAATAGCCCTTACATAGCCTGGAGGTGTGTTTTTGTTCATTGTCCTGTTAAAAAACAAATGATAGTCCCACTAAGACCAAACCAGATGGGATGGCATATCGCTGCAGAATTCTGTGGTAGCCATGCAGGTTAAGTGTGCCTTGAATTCTAAATAAATCACTGGCAGTGTCACCAGCGAACCAACCCCCACACCATCACACCTCCTCCTCCATGCTTCACAGTGGGAACCACACATGCAGAGATCATCTGTTCACCTACTCTGTGTCTCACAAAGACTCGGCAGATCTCAGATTTGGACTCATCAGACCAAAGGACAGATTTCCATTGGTCTAATGTCCATTGCTCATGTTTATTGGCTCAATCAAGTCTTATTGATGTCCTTTTAGCGGTTTCTTTGCAGCAATACAACCATGAAGGCCTGATTCACGCAGTCTTCCCTGAACAGTTGCTGTTGAGATGTGTCTGTTACTTGAACTCTGTGAAGCATTTATTTGGGCTGCAATTTCTGAGGCTGGTAACTCTAATGAACTTACCCTCTGCAGCGGAGGTAACTCTGGGTCTTCCTTTCCTGTCACGGTACTCATGAAAGCCAGTTTCATCATAGCGCTTGATGATTTTTGCAACTGCACTTGAAGAAACTTTAAAAGTTTTAAAGTAATGATGGACTGTCTTTGCTTATTTGAGCTGTTCTTGCCATAATATGGACTTGGTCTTTTACCAAATAGGGCTATCTTCTGTATACCATCCCTACCTTGTCACAACACAACTGACTGGCTCAAACGCATTAAGAAAGATAGAAATTCCACAAATTCACATTTAACAAGGTACAACGTGTTAATTGAAATGCATTCCAGGTAACTACCTCATGAAGCTGTTGAGAGAATGAGTGTGCAAAGCTGTAATCAAGGCAAAGAGGTGGCTACAGTACTTTGAAGAATCTAAAATCTAAAATATATTTTGATCTGTTTAACACTTTTTTGGTTACGACATGATTCCATGTGTGTTATTTCATTGTGTTGATGTCTTCACTATTATTCTACAATGTATAAGATCGTAAAGATAAAGATAAACCCTTGAATGAGTAGGTGTTCTAGAACTGTTGACCGGAGGTGTGTATATACACCCATTGATTCTTGAAGAATATAATTGATAAATGCCTCATGAGTTTAGTTAAACTGTCCCACTCCATCAGAACCCAAAATATAAGAATGTTTTACTCCAATGTTCGTAAACATTGTAAATGTAAACAAACACTTTATAGCTTCATAACATGGTTAAAACAATAATTTTGATATCATGGATGGTCAGTCCATGCATCCATAGCTCTGTCTATTAATCTGAGAGTGGTTACATTTCTCCAGATGTAGGGACCTGGCTATGCTGAGTTAACAGGGAGGGAGGGAGGGAGGGAGGGAGGGAGGGAGCTCTGTCCATGTAAAGCAGTGTAAGAGGATGTAAATAACTGTAATTAAGGGGATGATTAAAATGCTTGGCAGCAGCAGTGGCAGAGGTGTCCGTTTCATCACTGAACAATTTAATATCACCACATGGACTCACAGACTGCCCCACAGCACACCAGGGAATAGCAGCGTAAGGGAAAAAGGTCTGTTAACACAAACTAATGCTTACAGAATGTGTTTGTGTGGGAAGGCAGGTATGTGTGTTTGTGGAGTGTGTGTCTCAGCCAAGGCAGAGAATACTTGTGTAATGTAAGTGTGTAATACACGCCTGTGAGGATATGTCAACTGTCCTCCAAGTCTCTGCCAGGTGACAGTATAAACCAGCTCTCCCCATTCTAGGACAAGCAATTGTCTCTGGTAGTGGTTCCAGCTCAATGTTAATTATAGAGTCCATACTAATGGTTGGCTTGATTTAGACAGAGTGATCTGAGTGAAAGACAGACAGTGGTACACAGTGCTATATATCAGTACACAGTGCTATATATCTGTACACAGTGCTATATATCAGTACACAGTGCTATATATCAGTACACAGTGCTAAATATCCGTACACAGTGCTATATATCAGTACACAGTGCTGGATCTCAGTACACAGTGCTATATATCAGTACACAGTGCTATATATCAGTACACAGTGCTGGATCTCAGTACACAGTGCTATATATTAGTACACAGTGCTATATATCAGTACACAGTGCTATACATCACTACACAGTGCTATACATCACTACACAGTGCTATATATCAGTACACAGTGCTGAATCTCAGTACACAGTGCTGGATCTCACTACACAGTGATATATATCACTACACAGTGCTATATATCAGTACACAGTGCTATATCTCAGTACACAGTGCTGGATCTAAGTACACAGTGCTATATATCAGTACACAGTGCTATATATCACTACACAGTGCTGGATCTCACTACACAGTGCTGGATCTCACTACACAGTGTTATATATCAGTACACAGTGCCATATATCCGTACACAGTGCTATATATCAGTACACAGTGCTGGATCTCAGTACACAGTTCTATATATCACTACACAGTGCTATATATCACTACACAGTGCTGGATCTCAGTACACAGTGCTATATATCAGTACGCAGTGCTATATATCAGTACACAGTGCTGGATCTTAGTACACAGTACTATATATCAGTACACAGTGCTGGATCTCAGTACACAGTGCTATATATCAGTACACAGTGCTATATATCAGTACACAGTGCTGGATCTTAGTACGCAGTGCTATATATCAGTACACAGTGCTGGATCTCAGTACACAGTGCTATATATCAGTACACAGTGCTATACATCACTACACAGTGCTATATATCAGTACACAGAGCTGGATCTCAGTACACAGTGCTATATATCAGTACACAGTGCTGGATCTCACTACACAGTGCAGGATATCACTACACAGTGATGGATCTCACTACACAGTGCTATATCTCAGTACACAGTGCTGGATCTCACTACACAGCGCTATATATCAGTACGCAGTGCTTTTTCTCAGTACACAGTGCTATATATCACTACACAGTGCTGGATCTCAGTACACAGTGCTATATCTCAGTAACAGTGCTATATCTCAGTACACAGTGCTATATATCAGTACGCAGTGCTATATATCAGTACACAGTGCTTTTTCTCAGTACACAGTGTTATATATCAGTACACAGTGCGATATCTCAGTACACAGTGCTGGATCTCAGTACACAGTGCTATATATCAGTACGCAGTCCTTTTTCTCAGTACACAGTGCAATATATCAGTACGCAGTGCTTTTTCTCAGTACACAGTGCTATATATCACTACACAGTGCTGGATCTCAGTACACAGTGCTATATATCACTACACAGTGCTGGATCTCAGTACACAGTGCTATATATCAGTACACAGTGCTTTTTCTCAGTACACAGTGCTATATATCACTACACATTGCTGGATCTCAGTACACATTGCTATATCTCAGTACACAGTGCTATATATCACTACACAGTGCTATATATCAGTACACAGTGCTATATATCAGTACACAGTGCTATATATCAATGCACAGTGCTATATATCAGTACACAGTGCTATATATCACTACACAATGCTACATCTCACTACACAGTGCTATATCTCACTACACAGTGCTATATATCACTACACAGTGCTATATCTCAGTACACAGTGCTATATATCACTACACAGTGCTATATCTCACTACACAGTGCTATATATCACTACACAGTGCTATATATCACTACACAGTGCTGGATCTCAGTACACAGTGCTATATCTCAGTACACAGTGCTATATCTCAGTACACAGTGCTACATCTCAGTACACCGTGCTATATATCACTACACAGTGCTGGATTTCTACCCTGCAGGACCCGAGATGCACCGGATGAACACAAACAAACGGAGGAGTCTATGGGATCAGGCACACCTTACCTTGATTCAAACACACATATACAGACATTTCTACTGATTCTGCCTGCTGACATCACCTCTCCATACGTCATTATACTCTACTACCAATGTCTTGACATTTACCAAAGGCCCGACAGGACTGTGATCTTACTCGCTAGTACATACACACACACACACACACACACGCACACGTACACACACGTACACACACACACACGCACACGTACACACGCACACACACGCACACACGCCCACGCACACGCACATCACACGTCACACACGTCTCCCAGGAGAGAGTCGTCCCCAGGCGTGTTCCTGTTCAGTGCCCCTCTGCCAGTGGCTGGCCCAGCAGCAGCAGCCTAAATGAATCATTCAACCTGTTGAATAAGGGGGTAATGCGAGAAGCCACGTGGCACGAGTCGCTCACTTTAGGCTTTCAACTCTGAGATTTATGGCTGGTAACATAAATAATGGATTCATCCATCTCTCAAGGACTAAAGAAAGGCAGCACGTCACAGGAGCTAGACAAGGGACCAGAGACACCACAACACTTTGCACAGCGCTGCACAGCGAGGCACCCAGACAGAAACACATAACACCCAACCCAAATAGAACCAATGTCAGCGGTAGAGAGTCAACTGGCTGGGCCGTCATCACAGGTAGGCCAGAGGCTAGAGAGTCCTGGCCCTATTGTACCCAACGATGCTCTCTCCTCTCTGGAGCACACTGTGGAGTCGAGGGACCAGAGAGAGCCAGCCATACACATTTGTGGACTGCAGCCAGTGGGAAAGATTTATAGGAAGGTTTGAGAGGGACATTTGTATCTGGTTCTCTGAGGAAGAGACAGTGGCTGTGTGCCAAATGACAGCCTATTTCTTACATGTCCTACAACCCATTTCCCTATTTCCTGTGTGATCAGGCTACCATTTGGGACTCAGCCAGTGTCACAGTCGGCCAGGGACTGTAGCCGCCGAGCCTCCGCTCAGACAAAAAAATCACAGTCTTCTCATTTGATCAATTAATTGTTTACTTCATCGTGTAAATCCTCTTGGAGGAAGCATTATCTAATTATCAAAGTGGATCTGGGCTTATAGATGACGTCAAGAGGAGTCTGACATTTATAGGCTATTGGTTAAGCCCTAAATGGCATCTCTGTACTCTATATAGTGCACTACGTTTGACCAGGGACCATAGGGAATAGGGTGCCAGGGACCATAGGGAATAGGGTGCCAGGGAACATAGGGTATAGGGTGCCAGGGACCATAGGGAATAGGGTGCCAGGGACCATAGGGAATAGGGTGCCAGGGACTATAGGGAATAGGGTGCCAGGGACCATAGGGTATAGGGTGCCAGGGACCATAGGGAATAGGGTGCCAGGGACCATAGGGTATAGGGTGCCAGGGACCATAGGGAATAGGGTGCCAGGGACTATAGGGAATAGGGTGCCAGGGACCATAGGGTATAGGGTGCCAGGGACCATAGGGAATAGGGTGCCAGGGACTATAGGGAATAGGGTGCCAGGGACCATAGGGTATAGGGTGCCAGGGATCATAGGGTATAGGGTGCCAGGGACCATAGGGTATAGGGTGCCAGGGACCATAGGGTATAGGGTGCCAGGGACCATAGGATATAGGGTGCCAGGGACCATAGGGAATAGGGTGCCAGGGACCATAGGGTATAGGGTGCCAGGGACCATAGGGTATAGGGTGCCAGGGACCATAGGGAATAGGGTGCCAGGGACCATAGGGAATAGGGTGCCAGGGACCATAGGGTATAGGGTGCCAGGGACCATAGGGAATAGGGTGCCAGGGACTATAGGGAATAGGGTGCCAGGGACCATAGGGTATAGGGTGCCAGGGACCATAGGGTATAGGGTGCCAGGGACTATAGGGAATAGGGTGCCAGGGACCATAGGGAATAGGGTGCCAGGGACCATAGGGAATAGGGTGCCAGGGACCATAGGGTATAGGGTGCCAGGGACCATAGGGAATAGGGTGCCAGGGACCATAGGGAATAGGGTGCCAGGGACCATAGGGAATAGGGTGCCAGGGACCATAGGGAATAGGGTGCCAGGGACCATAGGGAATAGGGTGCCAGGGACCATAGGGAATAGGGTGCCAGGGACCATAGGGAATAGGCTGCCATTTCTGCCACACATATTGTCTGCTTCTATTCTCTAAACTCCACGTTGGTTATTTATTTATTTAAAAAAAATTGTACTTCGGCAGGCTGGTGTGTTTACTGAAAGGTCAAAGCAATAAATCTGTCTTCTAATTGGCTGGCCGCTCGTTAGCAACCTTTGTTCTCTCGTTTACATTCATGCTATCAGAGAATGTGAAAAACACATTATAATTCAAATTGAAATGTAGTAAATTATGTATTGTAGGAATAAAGAGCCTAGCTGAGTCATGGTGTAGAGAATCAGACAGACAAGACAGGAAGAGGGGAGTTTAAATAGGCTGCATTCACAAATGGCTGACTGTGAAGTGTTTGTGACTCACTCTGACGTAAATAGTGATTTTCTCATGGCCACAATAATTATAAATGCCAACAAGAAACATGAGAAACACTTACAAAGTTACCTTATTCACACTGAATCGGCAAAGTGACTTGGATTCTACATTCAACGTTAGTTGAAAGATTCAGTTTTAGGAGTAACTGGGTGGCAGGTAGTGTTGTCGTTTTTTTCCGAAGTGTGCCTATCAGTGGAGGCTGGTGGGAGGATCCATAGGAGGACGGGCTCATTGTAAGGGTTGGAATAGAATAAGTGGAATGGAGTCAAGCGTGCAGTCGCCATATGTTCCATGTCTTTGGCTCCATTCCATTAATTCCATTGCAGACATTACAGTGAGCCTGTCCTCCTATAACTCCCGCCACCAGCCTCTTCTGGTGCCTATCAGTAGTCAATCTGTCTTCTCTATACTATAATAATCTTCCTCAAAACTGCAAAGCTTGTTTTAAAAAGTCGTAACGCTGAAATATGACGAGAGGGAAATATAATCACGAGAAAGCGAGTGTCTTTGTACTCTGCAGTTGTATTAATATTTCACACGTTTGGGATTGAAGTGAACAGAGGGGATGTCATAATTAGTTTAGTTCACAGCTTCCAGCGGCAAGACATATTTGCTTCTGGCAGATCATTAAAACACACACACACACACACACACACACACACATACATACACACACATACACACACATACATACACACACATGGGGGCAATAAAGACGTGTTATTGAGGGTTCTCTGTCAGTGTGTATGGTGAGGTGAACATGATTGTGTTTGACACCATAGGGAGGGCAGAAATGCTGCTCAGGCAGTCTACACTGTAATGCGATATAAGTACAGAGATAGGGAGAGAAAGTGCTGTGCAGAGAGAGACGTAGAGAACAAGAGATGGCATGATTGTATGATGGCACAATGACGTGGCATCGAAACCTGCCTTCTTGTTGCAGTGGCTAAAGTAAACTAGCAAGCATCTTTTCCTCCTACTCACAGTCCGTTTCTGTGGGTTGGATGTGGTCTCAACCCTGTAGCCCACTGTGCTAAACATCGACTTAACCTGCTAAGTGGGACACTGACTGGCCCGGCCTGCTTCTCTCAGTGAGGGAGAAGAGTAAGAGCAGGGATGGAACTCACAGCTCAGGACTGCATCACAGTGAGGGAGCTCCTTTAAAGACTCTTCTCCTTCCTGCCTGTATGCCTTCCTGCCTGTCTGCCTTCCTGTCTGCCTGCCTTCCTGCCTGTCTGCCTTTCTGCCTTCTTGCATGCCTTCCTGCCTGCCTTCCTGCCTGACTTCTTGCGTGCCTTCCTGCCTGCCTGCCTGCCTTCCTGCCTGTCTGCCTTCCTGCCTTCTTGCATGCCTTCCTGCCTGCCGTCCTGCCTGCCTTCCTGCCTGTCTGCCTTCCTTCCTTATTGCGTGCCTTCCTGCCTGCCTGCCTTCCTTCCTGCCTTCTTGCGTGCCTTCCTGCATGCCTTCCTGCCTGCCTTCCTGCGTGCCTTCCTGCCTGTCTGCCTTCTTGCATGCCTTCCTGCCTGCCTGCCTTCCTTTCTGCCTTCTTGCGTGCCTTCCTGCCTGCCTGCCTTCCTGCCTGCCTTCCTGCGTGCCATCCTGCATGCCTTCCTGCCTGCCTGCCTTCCTGCCTGCCTTCCTGCATGCCTTCCTGCCTGCCTTCCTGCCTGCCTTCCTGCATGCCTTCCTGCCTGCCTTCCTGCCTGCCTTCCTGCAGTCCACCCCAGGGTGGTTTCTCATGGTTTCCTCTTCCCAGCCTTAATCCAGGGCCACTGGAGCCAAGCGGAGCCATATTGTGTCCTGGTGGGGGGTCTTGTAGCTATGTGCCCCTCTCTTTCTGGGGGCTGGGGGTGGAGGGCAGTAAGGGATATGTGCTGTGACTCAGGCAGCGGGAGCCAAAGTGCCCTGACCTCCAGGTCACCACGCCTTTTCACTTCCCAGAATTCCCCAGCAGCTGCCCCATGGCCCCCATTTGGTTGCCTGGGGATACTGGCGATGAGAGGGAAGAGAGAGAGTGAGACCTGTTTCCCTGCCAGCAGGACCAGAGAAGGGAGCAATTACAGACCAAGGGGGAGCAGTAGCCATGCTCAAGTTCACACACACACACACACACA
>NC_143037.1:70665000-70687500 GCF_057628025.1 Oncorhynchus mykiss | reverse complement strand
ACATGCTGACATGATGGGGTGATGTGTTGGAGGAGGATGTTACATCATACACCCTGGGCGTTCTCTCAGAAACAAGTTGAAGTTTTGTCCGTCAGGTCGTCAAGTTGTCATCTGAGCCCAGAGCTAACGTAGAGATTAGAGGTCGACCGATTATGATTTTTCAACGCCGATACCGATACCGATTATTGGAGGACCAAAAAAAGCCGATAACCGATTAATCGCACGATTTTTAAAATGTATTTGAAATAATGACAATTAAAACAATAATGAATGAACACTTATTTTAACTTAATATAATGCATCAATAAAATCAATTTAGCCTCAAATACATAATGAAACATGTTCAATTTGGTTTTAAATATTGCAAAAACAAAGTGTTGGAGAAGAAAGTAAAAGTGCACTATGTGCCATGTAAGAAAGCTAACGTTTCAGTTCCTTGCTCAGAACATGAGAACATATGAAAGCTGGTGGTTCCTTTTAACATGATTCTTCAATATTCCCAGGTAAGAAGTTTTAGGTTGTAGTTATTATAGGAATTATAGGACTATTTCTCTCTATACCATTTGTTTTTCATATACCTTTGACTATTGGATGTTCTTATAGGCACTTTATGCCAGTGTAACAGTATAGCTTCCGTCCCTCCTCCTCGCTCCTCCCTGGGCTCGAAACAGGAACACAACGACAATAGCCACCCTCGAAGCAGTGTTACCCATGCAGAGCAAGGGGAACAACTACTCCAAGACTCAGAGCAAGTGACGTTTGAAACGCTATTAGCGCCCACCCCGCTAACTAGCTAGCCATTTCACATCACATTGTTACACCAGCCTAATCTCAGGAGTTGATAGGCTTGAAGTCATAAACAGCAGAGCTGCTGGCAAAACGCACAAAAGTGCTATTTGAATGAATGCCTACGAGCCTGCTGCTGCCTACAATCGCTCAGTCAGACTGCTCTATCAAATCATGGACTTAGTTATAACATGATAACACACAGGAATACGAGCCTTAGGTCATTAATATGGTTGCATCCGGAAACTATGATCTCGAAAATAAGATGTTTATTCTTTCAGTGAAATACGGAACCGTTCCATATTTTATCTAACGGGTGGCATCCATTAATCTAAATATTCCTGTAACATTGCACAACCTTCAATGTTATGTCATAATTGCGTAACATTCTGGCAAATTAGTTTGCAATGAGCCAGGCGGCCCAAACAGTTGCATATACCCTGACTCTGCGTGCAATGAATGCAAGAGAAGTGACACAATTTCACCTGGTTAATATTGCCTGCTAACCTAGATTTATTTTAGCTAAATATGCAGGTTTAAACATATATACTTCTGTGTATTGATTTTAAGAAAGGCATTGATGTTTATGGTTAGGTACACGAATGTGCACTGCATCGATTATATACAACGCAGGACACGCTAGATAAACTAGTAATATCATCAATCATGTGTAGTTATAACTAGTGATTATGATTTATTAAGTTTAATGCTAGCTAGCAACTTACCTTGGCTTCTTGCTGCAATCGCGTAACAGGCAGGCTCCTCGTGAGGCAGGTGGTTAGAGAGTTGGACTAGTTTACCTTAAGGTTGCAAGATTGAATCCCCGAGCTGACAAGGTAAAAATCTGTCGTTCTGCCCCTGAACAAGGCAGTTAACCCACTGTTCCTAGGCCGTCATTGTAAATAAGAATGTGTTTTTAACTGACTTGCCTAGTTAAATAAAAATTAAATAAAGGTGAACAAAAAAAATTAAAATCGTCAAAATCGCTATCCAAAATTACCGATTTCCAATTATTATGAAAACTTGAGATCGGCCCTAATTAATCGGCCATTCCGATTAATCGGTCGACCTCTGGTAGAGATGCTGTAAAAGTGAGAGCATTGGCGAGCTGTTTTTTTCATGATGCGTTGTTAGGCTCAGTGAGATGAAGTCTCTCAGTGACTCCAGGCTGTCACGTTCTGACCTTTATTTCCGTTGTTTTTGTATTTATTTAGTATGGTCAGGGCGTGAGTTGGGTGGGCAGTCTATGTTTGTTTTTCTATGTTTTGGGGCATTTCTATGTTTTCGGCCTAGTATGGTTCTCAATCAGAGGCAGGTGTCATTAGTTGTCTCTGATTGAGAATCATACTTAGGTAGCCTGGGTTGCACTGTTTGTTTGTGGGTGATTGTCTATGTTGATGGCTTGTTTCAGCACAGTCCATATGATTAGCTTCACGGTTGTTATTTTGTTTACTGGTTTTGTATAGTTTTCAGTGTTCACTACTTTCTTTATTAAAGATTGACCATGGACACTTACCACGCCGCGTATTGGTCCTCAGATCCATCTCGCCTCTCCTCTTCAGATGAAGAGGAGGACGGCCGTGACACAGGCAAAGGGCATCTGTCAATTTTTGTGGCTCTGAGGAAAATGACAAACTCATTTATTTAGAAACTGTCAAATGTGTCACAGTGGTTTCTAATCGCAAGACACTTATTTTTAAACACCCAGGAGAAACAATAAAGCCCAACTCTGAGTCTTTAGTATGTGTTAGGAAACTCCAGGTTCAGAGAGAAACACTGGGGTCTGCTGTGTCAGCATAGAGAGGGAGAGAGAGACAGTACAGAACACAAGGAGTAGCATTGTATAAGGACTCTGAAGTTCAGGAGAGGTGGTTCAGTGTAACACCTGCTGTCCATAGAGAAAGTAAGGTATTAGTGTAACACCTGTTGTCCATAGAGAAAGTAAGGCGACACCTGTTGTCCATAGAGACAGTAAGGTATTAGTGTAACACCTGTTGTCCATAGAGACAGTAAGGTAACACCTGTTGTCCAAAGAGACAGTAAGGTATTAGTGTAACACCTGTTGTCCATAGAGACAGTAAGGTAACACCTGTTGTCCACAGAGACAGTAAGGTAACACCTGTTGTCCATAGAGACAGTAAAGTAACACCTGTTGTCCATAGAGACAGTAAGGTAACACCTGTTGTCCAAAGAGACAGTAAGGTAACACCTGTTGTCAACAGAGACAGTAAGGTAACACCTGTTGTCCAAAGAGACAGTAAGGTATTAATGTACACCTGTTGTCCATAGAGACAGTAAGGTAACACCTGTTGTCCACAGAGACAGTAAGGTAACAGTACAGAACACAAGGAGTAGCATTGTATGAGGACTCTGAAGTTCAGGAGAGGTGGTTCAGTGTAACACCTGCTGTCCATAAAGAAAGTAAGGTATTAGTGTAACACCTGTTGTCCATAGAGAAAGTAAGGTAACACCTGTTGTCCATAGAGACAGTAAGGTATTAGTGTAACACCTGTTGTCCATAGAGACAGTAAGGTTCTAGTGTAACACCTGTTGTCCATAGAGACAGTAAGGTAACACCTGTTGTCCATAGAGACAGTAAGGTAACACCTGTTGTCCATAGAGACAGTAAGGTAACACCTGTTGTCCATAGAGACAGTAAGGTAACACCTGTTGTCCATAGAGACAGTAAGGTAATACCTGTTGTCCATAGAGACAGTAAGGTAACACCTGTTGTCCATAGAGACAGTAAGGTAACACCTGTTGTCCATAGAGACAGTAAGGTATTAATGTACACCTGTTGTCCATAGAGACAGTAAGGTACTAATGTAACACCTGTTGTCCATAGAGACAGTAAGGTAACACCTGTTGTCCACAGAGACATCAAGGTTCTAGTGTAACACCTGTTGTCCATAGAGACAGTAAGGTAACACCTGTTGTCCATAGAGACAGTAAGGTAACACCTGTTGTCCATAGAGACAGTAAGGTAACACCTGTTGTCCATAGAGACAGTAAGGTAACACCTGTTGTCCAAAGAGACAGTAAGGTAACACCTGTTGTCCACAGAGACAGTAAGGTAACACCTGTTGTCCATAGAGACAGTAAGGTAACACCTGTTGTCCACAGAGACAGTAAGGTAACACCTGTTGTCCACAGAGACAGTAAGGTAACACCTGTTGTCCATAGAGACAGTAAGGTAACACCTGTTGTCCACAGAGACAGTAAGGTAACACCTGTTGTCCACAGAGACAGTAAGGTATTAATGGAACACCTGTTGTCCACAGAGACAGTAAGGTACTAGTGTAGTTTCAATGTGAATAGGAGAGAACAGACGACACGAGAACACACCAGTGGAGGCTGATGAGGGGAGGACGGCTGGAACAGAGTACATTGAATTACATTTTTGATGAAAACCATGTGTTTGATATATTTGATACTATTCCACCTATTCTGCTCTAGCCATTACCACGAGCCTGTCCTCCCCGGTCCAGCCATTACCACGAGCCTGTCCTCCCCGGTCCAGCCATTACCACGAGCCTGTCCTCCCAGCTCCAGCCATTACCCCGAGCCTGTCCTCCCCGGTCCAGCCATTACCACGAGCCTGTCCTCCCGGGTCCAGCCATTACCACGAGCCTGTCCTCCCCGCTCCAGCCATTACCACGAGCCTGTCCTCCCCGGTCCAGCCATTACCACAAGCCTGTCCTCCCCGGTCCAGCCATTACCACGAGCCTGTTCTCCCCAGTTAAGTTTCCACCAATCTCCGGTGGTTTTTCACATTTTCAATTCAATTGGTGAGAGAATGTCAACTGACCACAGAAATAAGGCATGCGTTCGCGTGTGTGTGTGTGTACGTGTGTGTGTGTATACGTGTGTGTGTGTGTGTGTGTGTGTGTGTGCGTGTGCGGCGTATGTGCGTGTTTGTGCTTATCTTTGTGTGTACTTACAAACTAACTTATCATTGTGTTTACTTACAAATGTGTGTTTGTGCGTGCATTTGCGTGCGTGTGTGTGTGTGTGTGTGTGTGTGTGTGTGCACTCTAAGAAGAAAAGTTGCTATCTAGAATCTAAATGGGTTCTTCAGCTGCCCCCATAGGAGAACCCGTTAAAAAAAATGTTTGGTTTCAGGTAGAACTCTGTTCACTCCAGACAGAACCATTTCGGGTTCCATGTAGGACCCTTTCCACAGAGGTTCTACATGGAACCCAAAAGTGTTCTACCTGGAAACAAATTGGTTCTCCTATTGGGAAAGCGAAGAACCATTTTTTCTAAGAGTGAATCCCACAGTATGTACTGTATGTCAATTTGTCTGTGTGTGTATTCATGTATGTGTGCTTGTGTGTGTATGTGCGCATGTACGTGTGTGTGTGTGTGTGTGTGTGTGTGTGTGTGTGTGTGTGTGTGTGTGTGTGTGTGTGTGTGTGTGTGTGTGTGTGTGTGTGTGTGTGTGTGTGTGCATGCATCCGTGTGTGTGTTTGCGTGTGTGGAACTAATGACCTGTCAACCAGCAAAACTTTCACATCTCCCTAAAGAACTCCACCCAGACCAGAGAAAGATAGGGAGGAGAGAAGCAGAGAGGGACAGAGGGAGGAGAGAGGGATAGGGGGAGAAATAGCTGGAGGGAGAGGAGGAGGAGAAAGTGAGGAAGGGAGAGGGAAATATATTGGGACATTCAGTGGCCTTCTCCTACAGCACCAACCCATATGAGATTCCTACAGCATTTAACCCATATGAGATTCCAACAGCACCAACCCATATGAGATTCCTACAGCACCAACCCATATGAGATTCCTACAGCACCAACCCATATGAGATTCCTACAGCACCAACCCATATGAGATTCCTACAGCACCAACCCATATGAGATTCTTACAGCACCAACCCATATGAGATTCCTACAGCACCAACCCATATGAGATTCCTACAGCACCAACCCATATGAGATTCCTACAACACCAACCCATATGAGATTCCTACAGCATCAACCCATATGAGATTCCTACAGCACCAACCCTTATGAGATTCCTACAGCACCAACCCATATGAGATTCCTACAGCACCAACCCATATGAGATTCCTACAGCATCAAACCATATGAGATTCCTACAGCACCAACCCATATGAGATTCCTACAGCACCAACCCATATGAGATTCCTACAGCACCAACCCATATGAGATTCCTACAGCACCAACCCATATGAGATTCCTACAGCACCAACCCATATGAGATTCCTACAGCACCAACCCATATGCGATTCCTACAGCACCAACCCATATGAGATTCCTACAGCACCAACCCATATGAGATTCCTACAGCATCAACCCATATGAGATTCCTACAGCACCAACCCATATGAGATTCCTACAGCACCAACCCATATGAGATTCCTACAGCACCAACCCATATGAGATTCCTACAGCATCAACCCATATGAGATTCCTACAGCACCAACCCATATGAGAGTCATACAGCACCAACCCATATGAGATTCCTACAGCACCAACCCATATGAGATTCCTACAGCACCAACCCATATGAGACATCCTACAGCACCAACCCATATGAGATTCCTACAGCATCAACCCATATGAGATTCCTACAGCACCAACCCATATGAGATTCCTACAGCACCAACCCATATGAGATTCCTACAGCACCAACCCATATGAGATTCTTACAGCACCAACCCATATGAGATTCCTACAGCACCAACCCATATGAGATTCCTACAGCACCAACCCATATGAGATTCCTACAGCACCAACCCATATGAGATTCCTACAGCATCAACCCATATGAGATTCCTACAGCACCAACCCATATGAGATTCCTACAGCACCAACCCATATGAGATTCCTACAGCACCAACCCATATGCGATTCCTACAGCACCAACCCATATGAGATTCCTACAGCACCAACCCATATGAGATTCCTACAGCACCAACCCATATGAGATTCTTACAAACAGCACGTTCCCACTTCAGGACCACTTTAACTTACGTAAAACCCAAGTTTGTGCTGAAGAAAGTAACAGCTGTTTTCAAGCCAATCCAGCAGACATGGCGGCAGCTTTAGCCTATGGGAAATATATCTGGGCTTTCTACTCTGTGCCAAACACTGAGCTTCAGCAAGACGTGTTTAACACGAGCTGACAGGCCTCTCTTGTCTCATCTCTTCACTGTGTGGGAGCTGGAAATCCAATCTGACTGATGCATTTTTATTCCTTGATTGTTGGTGCAGCAGTCCTAAATGTGTGTGTGTGTGTGTGTCTGTCTGTCTGTCTGTCTGTCTGTCTGTGTGTGTGTGTGTGTGTGTGTGTGTGTGGGTGCGTGTGCGTGCGTGTGCGTGTACATTGTGTGCGTGCCTGGGTGCGTTGTCAATTCCTTTCCTGGTGATTGCAGAGTGACAGTGTGAATTGGAGTTTCCATTTAACCTCAGGAGTTCCTGCTGAGAGGGAGAATTGACCTCGGAGTACTCAGACGGACAGAGAAAGAGAGAGAGAGAGACACAGAGCCCTTGTTTGTTGCCCTCTGTTTCCTGTACCGTGGTAGCAGGAGGCCGTCCTGTCAAGTGGCTCTTCAGAAGGAGAGAAATAGATTAGATGTGATCAAGCCGCGATACATGTGAGGAGACAGATTATACACACAGCAAACGTATAATGTGCGTGCTTTAATAGCAGACTATATCCGTCCTCTCCTTTTAATCTTGCCTCGATCTGTGTGGATATATGAGTCTTTATGAAACTCTCACTCTCCAGTCTCTTCAAGCCACGTTGCTGTATGGCTGTGGTGTTGCCATGGTGTTGCCATGGTGTTGAGTGACGGTCATCTGGGATGCCTGGGTCGTCTCTGGAGGCTTTTACAGGAAACTGCCTTACCTCACGACCAGAGAGCCATGCCTGGAACCAGTGGTGGAGAAACACAGTGAGGTGTAGACAGCTAGAAAGAGACAATTAGTTGCTTTTTCAAATCAGGTCAATCAGTGCCATGGTTATACCTGCCTGTTTGAGGCTTAGCCCTATTAGCCTATGACATTGTTCTTGCATGTCTGTCTGTCTGTCTGTCTGTCTGTCTGCCTGCCTGCCTGCCTGCCTGTCTGTCTGTGTGCGTGGCAAGTCGGTTAGGACATCTACTTTGTGTATGACACAAGTAATTTTTCTAACAATTATTTACAGACAGATTGTTTCACTCATAATTCACTGTATCACAATTCCAGTGGGTCAGAAGTTTACATACACTAAGTTGACTGTGCCTTTAAACATCTTGGAAAATTCCAGAAAAGTATGTCATGGCTTTAGAAGCTTCTGATAAGCTAATTGACATAATTTGAGTCAATTGGAAGTGTACCTGTGGATGTATTTCAAGGCCTACCTTCAAACTCAGTGCCTCTTTGCTTGACATCATGGGAAAATCAAAAGAAATCAGCCAAGACCTCAGAAAAACAATTGTAGACCTCCATAAGTCTGGTCCATCATTGGGAGCAATTTTCAAACCCCTGAAGGTACAGCATTCATCTGTACAAACAATAGTACGCAAGTATAAACACCATTGGACCACAGAGCTGTCATACCACTCAGGAAGGAGACGCGTTCAGTCTCCTACAGATGAACGTACTTTGGTGCGAAAAGTGCAAATCAATCACAGAACAACAGCAAAGGACCTTGTGAAGATGCTGGAGGAAACAGGTACAAAAGTATCTATATCCACAGTAAAACTAGCCCTATATCGATATAACCTGAAAGGCCGCTCAGCAAGGAAGAAGCCACTGCTCCAAAACCGCCATAAAAAAGCCAGACTGCGGTTTGAAACTGCACATGGGGACAAAGATCATACTTTTTGGTGAAATGTCCTCTGGTCTGATGAAACAAAAATAGAACTGTTTGGTCATAATGACCATCGTTATGTTTGGAGGAACAAGGGGGAGGCTTCCAAACCGAAGAACACCATCCCAACTGTGCGGCACGGGGGATGCAGCATCATGTTGTGGGGGTGCTTTGATGCAGGAGGGACTGGTGCACTTTACAAAATAGATGGCTTCATGAGGGAGGAACATTACGTGGATATATTGAAGAAACATCTCAAGACATCGGTCAGGAAGTTAAAGTTTGGTCGCAAATGGGTCTTCCAAATGGACAATGACCCCAAGCATACTTCCAAAGTTGTGGCAAAATGGCTTAAGGACAACAAAGTCAAGGTATTAGAGTTGCCATCACAAAGCCCTGACCTCAATCCTATAGAAAATTAGTGCTTGGGCTGAACTGAAAAAGCGTGGAGGCCTACAAACCTGACTCTGTTACGCCAGCTCTGTCAGGGGGAATGGGACAAAATTCACCTAACTTATTGTGGGAAGCTTGTGGAAGGCTACCCGAAACATTTGACCCAAGTTAAACAATTTAAAGACAATGCTTCCAAATACTAATTGAGTGTATGTAAACTTCTGACCCACTGGGAAGGTGATGAAAGAAAGAAAAGCTGAAATAAATAATTCTCTCTACTACTGTTCTGACATTACACATTCTTAAAATAAAGTGGTGATCCTAACTTGCCTAAGGCAGGGATTTATTTACGAGGATTAAATTGTCAGGAATTGTGAAAAACTGAGTTTAAATGTATTTGGCTAAGGTGTATGTGAACTTCCGACTTCAACTGTATGTGTGTGTGTGCGTGTGTGAGTGTGTGCGTGCGTGTTTCCTTGAGGAGCGGCTTGGTCTGTGTGAGTGGTCCAGTGTTCCCCAGCTAGAGAGAGAGAGAGGGAGGGAGGGAGGGAGGGAGGGAGGGAGGGAGGGAGGGAGGGAGGGAGGGAGGGAGGGAGAGAGGGAGGGAGGGAGAGAGGGAGAGAGGGAGGGAGGGAGAGAGAGAGAGAGGGAGAGAGGGAGGGAGAGAGAGGGAGGGAGGGAGAGAGAGAGAGAGAGAGAGGGGGAGAGAGAGAGAGAGAGAGAGAGAGGGGGAGAGAGAGAGAGAGAGGGAGAGGGAGAGGGAGAGGGAGAGGGAGAGGGAGAGAGAGAGAGAGAGAGAGAGAGAGAGAGAGAGGGAGAGGGAGAGGGAGAGGGAGAGGGAGAGGGAGAGGGAGAGGGAGAGGGAGAGGGAGACTCACTGGGAATGTCTCTGTTTCCAACTCTTTCTCACTGAGTACAGCCAACTAGGTGAAAGACATATAGGGGCCTGGGATGGTACATAGTATGTGGTTGGATTGGAGGGCAGAAAATAGCCACAGACGTTGCCAGAGCTTAACCTCCAAGTTACTTTCCATCCTCAATCCTGTTTCTAGCCACTCAGGAATGATGCTATTCCGTACATTGACAGAATGGGGACACATCAACTCACTGTTGGTTTCAATGGAAATACAGTGGATGGACAGCATGCATATCTGGCTTTGACAACACATCACTCACACATGCAATGGTATGCACACGCACACCTACACCATAGTGCACAACATGCTATGCTGGTTATGAATCACTGTATCTAGCTCTGTATCTAGCTCAATGTCTGCTGTATCCGTCCCAGGAATGAGAGCTTATCTCAACGGACATCATAATAGTTGCCGTGACAGTCAGTCTGTCAATAATAAGGGTTGATAGATCTTAGCCCTGTTTAAACAGAGATGTTAATCACCATCAATAATAAGGGTTGATAGATCTTAACACTGTTAGAACAGAGATGTTAATCACCATCAATAATAAGGGTTGATAGATCTCAGCCCTGTTTAAACAGAGATGTTAATCACCATCAATAATAAGGGTTGATAGGTCTCAGCCCTGTTTAAACAGAGATGTTAATCACCATCAATAATAAGGGTTGATAGATCTTAGCCATGTTTAAACAGAGATGTTAATCACCATCAATAATAAGGGTTGATAGATCTCAGCCCTGTTTAAACAGAGATGTTACTCACCATCAATGTTAAGGGTTGATAGATCTCAGCCCTTTTTAAACAGAGATGTTACTCACCATCAATGTTAAGGGTTGATAGATCTCAGCCCTGTTTAAACAGAGATGTTAACTGTTAGAATAAAGATGTTAACTGTTAGCCCTGTTTAAACAGAGATGTTAACACTGTTTCATCAGCGATGTTAACTGTTAGAATAGAGATGTTAATCACCATCACTGTTATTTTGCCGGTCAGATCACGCTGAAGAAGATACGTCTCCTCTTCCCTCGATGCCCTGAGATTATATACATCATCTGGTGTTTCACTTAACAGGATATAGGTGGTTTGATGTGTGTTTACAGGATATAGAGGGTTTGATGTGTGTTTAAATGATATAGGGGGTTTGATGTGTGTTTAAAGGATATTGAGGGTTTGATGTGTGTTTAAAGGATATTGAGGGTTTGATGTGTGTTTAAAGGATATTGAGGGTTTGATGTGTGTTTAAAGGATATTGAGGGTTTGATGTGTGTTTAAAGGATATTGAGGGTTTGATGTGTGTTTAAAGGATATTGAGGGTTTGATGTGTGTTTAAAGGATATTGAGGGTTTGATGTGTGTTTAAAGGATATTGAGGGTTTGATGTGTGTTTAAAGGATATTGAGGGTTTGATGTGTGTTTAAAGGATATTGAGGGTTTGATGTGTGTTTAAAGGATATTGAGGGTTTGATGTGTGTTTAAAGGATATTGAGGGTTTGATGTGTGTTTAAAGGATATAGAGGGTTTGATGTGTGTTTAAAGGATATTGAGGGTTTGATGTGTGTTTAGAGGATATAGGTGGTTTGATGTGTGTTTACAGGATATTGAGGGTTTGATGTGTGTTTAAAGGATATTGAGGGTTTGATGTGTGTTTACAGGATATAGATGGTTTGATGTGTGTTTAAAGGATATTGAGGGTTTGATGTGTGTTTACAGGATATTGAGGGTTTGATGTGTGTTTAAAGGATATTGAGGGTTTGATGTGTGTTTAAATGATATAGGTGGTTTGATGTGTGTTTAAAGGATATAGGTGGTTTGATGTGTGTTTAAAGGATATTGAGGGTTTGATGTGTGTTTACAGGATATAGAGGGTTTGATGTGTGTTTAAAGGATATAGAGGGTTTGATGTGTGTTTAAAGGATATTGAGGGTTTGATGTGTGTTTAAAGGATATAGAGGGTTTGATGTGTGTTTAAAGGATATTGAGGGTTTGATGTGTGTTTAGAGGATATAGGTGGTTTGATGTGTGTTTACAGGATATTGAGGGTTTGATGTGTGTTTAAAGGATATTGAGGGTTTGATGTGTGTTTAAAGGATATAGGTGGTTTGATGTGTGTTTACAGGATATTGAGGGTTTGATGTGTGTTTACAGGATATTGAGGGTTTGATGTGTGTTTAAAGGATATTGAGGGTTTGATGTGTGTTTAAAGGATATTGAGGGTTTGATGTGTGTTTAAAGGATATAGAGGGTTTGATGTGTGTTTACGTGAGCACAAACTGCATAGTCGTAAAGGAGCTTGAGGCCTTGCTGCCAGAGTGAAGCTGAATGGACATTATACACTAGCAGGGGCACGTCCATCCTTCACTCTCAATCTTTTTCATTATATATCCCCCAGGCCCCCTCCTGTCCTACCAGAACCCCCAAAACACAATTGTTAACCAAAGCAGCTTGTCATGACACAATTTGAATTTTAATGCCTTTTGTATGTTGGTAAAATGAAAGGATCCCAGTACATATTCCAACTGGACCTGCATGCAGAGCGGGAGCAACATTTACCCAGAAGAACCCCGGGCACAGCTAATGGATTCAGACAATGGGAAATTATAGAAATCATTTTTAAAAAACGATATTGCCGCAAGAAAGCAGCTGCGGCAAGAAAACAGATGAATGGCCAGGGTTGTTCTTCGCCTGATTACATTTGGGTCTCGTCTATTTTGTCACACCGCCCTCCCAAACACGCACCACTGCCCCAAGCAATCTGGACAGCCTTAAGATCTGCTGGGGGTCAAAAAGGCAGCAGCCTCCTCCTCCATTTCTCTCCATCCCTCTGTCCTTCTCTTGCATAATGGAAGATTTATAATCCTAAATGCAATGAATACATTCATCTCCTGAATACAGCTCCTGAATACAAAGAAAACCAGTATTCTCTCTTCACTGTCTGTCCGTCCGTCTCTCTCTCTCTCTCTCTCTCTCTCTCTCTCTCTCTCTCTCTCTCTCTCTCTCTCTCTCTTATTTATATATATATATATATATACAGTATATTTTTCCTATTGATGATTTGGTTGGGACGGATTTCCTGAGTACTGTCCTGAGGCTTTATGGGTAGTGGGTAGTGAATTGAGCCTCAGGACCAGCTAGCAGAGGGGACTCTTCTCTATGGTCCCCTCTCTCTCTCTCTCTCTCTCTCTCCCTCTCTCCCTCTCTCCCCCTCTCCCCCTCTCCCCCTCTCTAGTCTGTCCCATTAATATTCTCTGCATTGAGATGAGACGGTACTGCTGAGGGTAGGAGAGAGGCTCGGTAGAAAAGGAACATGAGAGCAGTGTGGCCTCCCATAGGGCCCAAATACAAATATTAGCACATGAGTGTGTGGTTCTGGATCCTTCCGCTCACCAGAGATTAGTTTTATTAGAATATTCTTACATGCAGTGAGCTTCTTTTCCAGAAACGTTCACCCCCAGAGTAAAGATAATTAACATTGATCAACAGGCTGATGTATTTAAAAAGTATTCAGACTCCTTGATTTAAAAAAAAAAAATGTTGTTATTTTATAGCCTTATTCTAAAATTGATTAAAATAATGTGTTTCCTCGTCAATATAAACACAATACCCCGTAATGACATCACAATACCCCATAATGACATCACAATACCCCATAATGACATCACAATACCCCATAATGACAAAATGAAAACAGTTTTTTAGACATTTTAGTAAATGTAAACATTTTTTTAAATAATCAAAATGCCTTATTTATATAAGTATTCAGACCCTTTGCTATGAGACTTGAAATTGAGCTCAGGTGCATCCTCTTTCCATTGATCAAAAACCAAGCAAAAACCAAACCATGAGGTCGAAGGAATTGTCAGTTGTCCGTAGAATACAGAGACAGGATTGTGTCGAGGCACAGATCTGGGGACGGGTACCAAAACATTTCTGCAGCATTGAAGGTCCCCAAGAACACATTGGCCTCCATCATTCTTAAATGGAAGAAGTTTGGAACCACCAAGACTCTTCCTAGAGCTGGCCGCCCGGCCAAACTGAGCAATCTGGGGAGAAGGGTTTCGTCAGGGAGGTGACCAAGAACCTGATGGTCACTCTGACAGAGCTCCAGAGTTCCTCTGTGGAGATGGGAGAACCTTCCAGAAAGATAACCATCTCTGTAGCACTCCACCAATCAGGCCTTTATGGTAGAATGGCCATGTGGAAGTCACTGGACATTCTACCAGGCTCATGACAGCCTGCTTGGAGTTTGCCAAAAGGCACCTAAAGGACTCAGACCACAAGGAGCAAGATAGTCTGGTCTGATGAAACCAAGATTGAACTCTTTGGCCTGAATGCCTACAGGATTATTTCCTGCTGTGATAGCCTCGTCCATTTAACATAGAACACCTGTAAGGGTCTCATCAGCTGTCCTCTGTGTGTCTGTTAGTCAGTGTGTCTGTGTGTCTGTTAGTTGGTGTGTCTGTGTGTCTGTTAGTCGGTGAATCTGTGTGTCTGTTAGTCGGTGTGTCTGTGTGTCTGTTAGTCGGTGAGTCTGTGTGTCTGTTAGTCGGTGTGTCTGTGTGTCTGTTAGTCGGTGAGTCTGTGTGTCTGTTAGTCGGTGTGTCTGTTAGTCGGTGTGTCTGTGTGTCTGTTAGTCGGTGTGTCTGTTAGTCGGTGTGTCTGTGTGTTGGGTAGTCGGTGTGTCTGTGTGTTGGTTAGTCGGTGTGTCTGTGTGTTGGTTAGTCGGTGTGTCTGTGTGTTGGCTAGTCGGTGTGTCTGTGTGTTGGGTAGTCGGTGTGTCTGTGTGTTGGTTAGTCGGTGTGTCTGTGTGTTGGCTAGTCGGTGTGTCTGTGTGTTGGGTAGTCGGTGTGTCTGTGTGTTGGGTAGTCGGTGTGTCTGTGTGTTGGGTAGTCGGTGTGTCTGTGTGTTGGTTAGTCGGTGTGTCTGTGTGTTGGGTAGTCGGTGTGTCTGTGTGTTGGCTAGTCGGTGTGTCTGTGTGTTGGTTAGTCGGTGTGTCTGTGTGTTGGCTAGTCGGTGTGTCTGTGTGTTGGGTAGTCGGTGTGTCTGTGTGTTGGTTAGTCGGTGTGTCTGTGTGTTGGGTAGTCGGTGTGTCTGTGTGTTGGATAGTCGGTGTGTCTGTGTGTTGGGTAGTCGGTGTGTCTGTGTGTTGGGTAGTCGGTGTGTCTGTGTGTTGGTTAGTCGGTGTGTCTGTGTGTTGGGTAGTCGGTGTGTCTGTGTGTTGGCTAGTCGGTGTGTCTGTGTGTTGGTTAGTCGGTGTGTCTGTGTGTTGGTTAGTCGGTGTGTCTGTGTGTTGGCTAGTCGGTGTGTCTGTGTGTTGGGTAGTCGGTGTGCCTGTGTGTTGGGTAGTCGGTGTGTCTGTGTGTTGGGTAGTCGGTGTGTCTGTGTGTTGGGTAGTCGGTGTGTCTGTGTGTTGGTTAGTCGGTGTGTCTGTGTGTTGGGTAGTCGGTGTGTCTGTGTGTTGGGTAGTCGGTGTGTCTGTGTGTTGGGTAGTCGGTGTGTCTGTGTGTTGGGTAGTCGGTGTGTCTGTGTGTTGGGTAGTCGGTGTGTCTGTGTGTTGGTTAGTCGGTGTGTCTGTGTGTTGGGTAGTCGGTGTGTCTGTGTGTTGGGTAGTCGGTGTGTCTGTGTGTTGGTTAGTCGGTGTGTCTGTGTGTTGGTTAGTCGGTGTGTCTGTGTGTTGGGTAGTCGGTGTGTCTGTGTGTTGGGTAGTCGGTGTGTCTGTGTGTTGGGTAGTCGGTGTGTCTGTGTGTTGGTTAGTCGGTGTGTCTGTGTGTTGGGTAGTCGTTGTGTCTGTGTGTTGGGTAGTCGGTGTGTCTGTGTGTTGGTTATTCGGTGTGTCTGTGTGTTGGTTAGTCGGTGTGTCTGTGTGTTGGGTAGTCGGTGTGTCTGTGTGTTGGTTAGTCGGTGTGTCTGTGTGTTGGGTAGTCGATGTGTCTGTGTGTTGGTTAGTCGGTGTGTCTGTGTGTTGGTTAGTCGGTGTGTCTGTGTGTTGGGTAGTCGGTGTGTCTGTGTATTGGTTAGTCGGTGTGTCTGTGTGTTGGGTAGTCGGTGTGTCTGTGTGTTGGTTAGTCGGTGTGTCTGTGTGTTGGGTAGTCGGTGTGTCTGTGTGTTGGGTAGTCGGTGTGTCTGTGTGTTGGGTAGTCGGTGTGTCTGTGTGTTGGGTAGTCGGTGTGTCTGTGTGTTGGATGAAGACCCTTTTTACCTAAGTAACAAAAACCCTCTCAGCAGTTTCCATTCTGTTCTTTGTGGAATTCTGTTAGTGGAGCAACAGATGATACTATTTACGTGTTGGGGCAGCAGTCAGCTGTAGAGGACAGCTCTAGAGGACAGCTGTAGAGCACAGCTGTAGAGGACAGCTGTAGAGGACAGCTGTAGAGGACAGCTGTAGAGGACAGCTGTAGAGGACAGCTGTAGAGGACAGCTGTAGAGGACAGCTGTAGAGGACAGCTCTAGAGGACAGCTGTAGAGGACAGCTGTAGAGCACAAGTGTATAGGACAGGTGTGGAGGACAGTTGTAGAGTACAGATGTGGAGGACAGGTGTAGAGTACAGGTGTGGAGGACAGTTGTAGAGTACAGGTGTGGAGGACAGTTGTAGAGTACAGGTGTGGAGGACAGTTGTAGAGTACAGGTGTGGAGGACAGTTGTAGAGTACAGGTGTGGAGGACAGTTGTAGAGTACAGGCATGAAGGACAGTTGTAGAGTACAGGTGTGAAGGACAGTTTTAGAGTACAGGTGTGGAGGACAGTTGTAGAGTACAGGCATGAAGGACAGTTGTAGAGTACAGGTGTGGAGGACAGTTGTAGAGTACAGGTGTGGAGGACAGTTGTAGAGTACAGGTGTGGAGGACAGTTGTAGAGTACAGGTGTGGAGGACAGTTGTAGAGTACAGGTGTGGAGGACAGTTGTAGAGTACAGGTGTGGAGGACAGTTGTAGAGTACAGGTGTGGAGGACAGTTGTAGAGTACAGGTGTGGAGGACAGTTGTAGAGTACAGGTGTGGAGGACAGTTGTAGAGTACAGGTGTGGAGGACAGGTGCGGAAAACAGCTGTAGAGCACAAGATTAGAGGACAGGTGTAGAGGACAGGTGTAGAGGACAGGTGTAGAAGACAGGTGTAGAGTACAGGTGTGGAAAACAGGCATGGAGGCAGGCGACAGGTGTAGAGGCACAGATTCAGAGACAGCAGGCAGATGTAGAGGCACAGAGTCAGAGACAGCATACAGATGTAGAGGCACAGAGTCAGAGACAGCAGACAGGTGTAGAGGCACAGAGTCAGAGACAGCAGACAGGTGTAGAGGCACAGAGTCAGAGACAGCAGACAGGTGTAGAGGCACAGAGTCAGAGACAGCAGGCAGATGTAGAGGCACAGAGTCAGAGACAGCAGACAGGTGTAGAGGCACAGAGTCAGAGACAGCAGACAGGTGTAGAGGCACATAGTCAGAGACAGCAGACAGGTGTAGAGGCTCAGAGCCAGAGACAGCAGACATATGTAGAGGCTCAGAGTCAGAGACAGCAGACAGGTGCAGAGGCACAGAGTCAGAGACAGCAGACAGGTGTATAGGCACAGAGTCAGAGACAGCAGACAGGTGTAGAGGCACAGAGTCAGAGACAGCAGACAGGTGTAGAGGTACAGAGTCAGAGACAGCAGACAGGTGTAGAGGCTCCGAGCCAGAGACAGCAGACAGGTGTAGAGGCACAAAGTCAGAGACAGCAGACAGATGTAGAGGCACAGAGTCAGAGGTAGCAGACAGATGTAGAGACACAGAGCCAGAGGTAGCAGACAGGTGTAGAGGCACAGAGTCAGAGACAGCAGACCGGTGTAGAGGCACAGAGTCAGAGACAACAGACAGGTGTAGAGGCTCAGAGCCAGAGACAGCAGACAGGTGTAGAGGCACAGAGTCAGAGATGGCATCACAATCACAACACTGGAATGGTAGGAGAAGATGGAGGAGGATGTGGAGGACTGAGGAGGGGGAAGAGGAGGAGGACTGGGGAGGAAGAGGATGATGACAGGAGGTGGAGGAGGAGGAGGACTGGGGAGGAAGAGGAGGAAGATGACAATGACTGAGGAAGAAGAGGATGACTGAAGAGGAGTAGGAGGACTGAGGATGAAGAGGAGGAGAAGGGTGATGACTGAGGAGGAAGAGGTTCAGTAAAATACATTCTATCCTTCATCATATCGAAGGAACAGCTGCTGCCTACTGACCTTGGAGTTAGCTACTGGAGTTGCTTGTTGATGCTGTTTCCAGGAATCTCCTCCGTCAGAGGGGGAGAATCACTCATCCACCCACTGTCTTTCTCATAACTCTGTGGGGCACGGAGGGCTAAGCGGAGGTATTTGGCAACTGCTGCTACAGAACTATGATGGAACAGGGAGCAGCAAGGCGGAGTGAGGCAAGGCCACTGACAGAATGCAGAAAGACAGAGAGCAGGAAGACAGAGAGCAGCAAGACAGAGCAGCAAGGCAGAGAGCAGCAAGAGAGAGAGCAGCAAGACAGAGATTAGCAAGAGAGAGCAGAAACACAGAGATTAGCAAGAGAGAGAGCAGTAAAGCAGAGAGCAGCAAAACAGAGAGTAGCTAGGCAGAGAGCAGTAAGGCAGAGATCAACAAGACAGAGAGCAGCAAGGCAGAGAGAAGCAAGAGAGAGAGAGCAGCAAGGCAGAGAGCAGCAAGAGAGAGAGCAGCAAGGCAGAGAGCAGCAAGAGAGAGGGCAGCAAGACAGAGATTAGCAAGAGAAAGAGCAGTAAGGCAGAGATTAACAAAGCAGAGAGTAGCTAGGCAGAGAGCAGTAAGACAGAGAGCAGCAAGGCGGAGAGCAGCAAGACAGAGAGCAGCAAGGCAGAGAGCAGCAAGACAGAGAGCAGCAAGGCAGAGATTAGCAAGGCAGAGCGCAGCTAGGCAGAGAGCAGCAAGACAGAGAGCAGCAAGGCAGAGAGCAACAAGACAGAGAGCAGCAAGGCAGAGAGCAGCCAGGCAGGGAGCAGCCAGGCAGAGGGCAGCCAGGCAGAGAGCAGCAAGGCAGAGAGCAGCAAGGCAGAGAGCCGCAAGGCAGAGAGCAGATAGGCAGAGAGAAGCGAGACAGAAGGCAGCAAAACAGAGATTAGCAGAGATTGGCAAGGCAGAGAGCGGCAAGGCAGAGCGCGGCAAGGCAGAGCGCGGCAAGGCAGAGAGCGGCTAGGCAGAGAGCGGCAAGACAGAGGGCAGCTAGGCAGAGAGCGGCTAGGCAGAGAGCCACAAGACAGAGCGCAGCAAGATAGAGAGAAGAAAGACAGAGATTAGCAAGGCAGAGAGCAGCGAGGCAGAGAGCAGCAGGGCAGAGAGCATCTGGGCAGAGAGCAGCAAAACAGAGATTAGCAAGGCAGAGAGCAGCAAAACAGAGATTAGCAAGGCAGAGAGCAGCTAGGCAGAGAGCAGCAAGACAGAGAGCAGCTAGGCAGAGATTAGCAAGGCAGAGAGTAGCAAGACAGAGAGCAGCAAGGCAGAGAGCAGCAAGGCAGATAGCAGCAAGACGGAGAGCAGCAAGACGGAGAGCAGCAAGGCGGAGAGCAGAAAGGCAGAGAGCAGCTAGGCAGAGAGCAGCTAGGCAGAGAGCAGCTAGGCAGAGAGCAGCAAGACAGAGAGCTGCAAGGCGGAGAGCTGCAAGGCGGAGAGCAGCAAGGCTGAGAGCAGCTAGGCAGAGAGCAGCAAGGCAAAGAGCAGCAAGGCTGAGAGCAGCAAGGTAGAGAGCAGCAAGGCGGAGAGCAGCAAGGCGGAGAGCAGCAAGGCAGAGAGCAGCAAGACACAGAGCAGCAAGGCGGAGAGCAGCTGGGCAGAGAGCAGCAAGGCGGAGAGCAGCAAGGCGGAGAGCAGCAAGGCGGAGAGCAGCAAGGCAGAGAGCAGCAAGACACAGAGCAGCAAGGCGGAGAGCAGCTAGGCGGAGAGCAGCAATGGCGGAGAGCAGCAAGGCAGAGAGCAGCAAGGCTGAGTGCAGCAAGACGGAGAGCAGCAAGGCGGAGAGCAGCAAGGCTGAGAGCAGCAAGATGAAGAGCAGCAAGGCAGACAGCAGCAAGGCAGAGAGCAGCAAAACAGAGATTAGCAAGGCAGAAAGCAGCAAGGCAGAGAGCAGCAAGGCAGACAGCAGCAAGGCTGAGTGCAGCAAGACGGAGAGCAGCAAGGCGGAGAGCAGCAAGGCTGAGAGCAGCAAGATGAAGAGCAGCAAGGCAGACAGCAGCAAGGCAGAGAGCAGCAAAACAGAGATTAGCAAGGCAGAAAGCAGCAAGGCAGAGAGCAGCAAGGCAGACAGCAGCAAGGCAGAGAGCAGCAAAACAAAGATTAGCAAGGCAGAGAGCAGCAAGGCAGAGAGCAGCAAGACAGAGAGCAGCTAGGCAGAGATTAGCAAGGCAGAGAGTAGCAAGACAGAGAGCAGCAAGGCAAAAAGCAGCTAGGCGGAGAGCAGCAAGGCGGAGAGCAGCAAGGCGGAGAGCAGCAAGGCTGAGAGCAGCAAAACAGAGATTAGCAATGCAGAGAGCAGCAAAACAGAGATTAGCAGGGCAGAGAGCAGCTAGGCAGAGAGCGGCAAGACAGAGGGCAGCTAGGCAGAGAGCGGCTAGGCAGAGAGCAGCAAGGCAGAGAGCAGCAAGGCAGAGAGCAGCTGGGCAGAGAGCAGCAAAACAGAGAGCAGCTGGGCAAAAAGCAGCAAAATAGAGATTAGCAAGGCAGAGAGCAGCAAAACAGAGATTAGCAAGGCAGAGAGCAGCAAGGCAGAGATTAGCAAGGCAGAGAGTAGCAAGACAGAGAGCAGCAAGGCGGAGAGCAGCAAGGCGGAGAGCAGCAAGGCGGAGAGCAGCTAGGCAGAGAGCAGCTAGACAGGGAGCAGCAAAACAGAGAGCAGCAAGGCAGAGATTGGCAAGGCAGAGAGCGGCAAGGCAGAGCGCGGCTAGGCAGAGAGCGACTAGGCAGAGAGCGGCTAGGCAGAGAGCGGCTAGGCAGAGAGCGGTAAAACAGAGGGCAGCTAGGCAGAGAGCGGCTAGGCAGAGATCCACAAGACAGAGGCGGAGATAGAGAGCAGCAAGACAGAGAGTAGCAAGGCAGAGAGCAGCAAGGCAGATATTAGCAAGGCAGAGAGCAGCAAGGTAGAGAGCAGCTAGGCAGAGAGCAGCAAGACAGAGAGCAGCAAGGCAGAGATTAGCTAGGCAGAGAGTAGCAAGACAGAGAGCAGCAAGGCAGAGAGCAGCTAGGCAGAGAGCAGCAAGGCAGATAGCAGCAAGACAGGGAGCATCAAGGCGGAGAGCAGCAAGGCAGAGAGCAGCTAGGCAGAGAGCAGCTAGGCAGAGAGCAGCAAGGCAGAGAGCAGCTAGGCAGAGAGCAGCTAGGCAGAGACCAGCAAGACAGAGAGCAGCAAGGCGGAGAGCAGCTAGGCAGAGAGCAGCAAGGCAGAGAGCATCAAGGCAGAGAGCAGCAAGACAGAGAGCTGCAAGGCTGAGAGCAGCTAGGCAGAGAGCAGCAAAACAGAGAGCAGCAAGGCAGAAAACAGCAAGGCTGAGAGCAGCAAGACATTGAGCAGCAATGCAGAGAGCAGCAAGGCTGAGAGCAGCTAGGCAGAGAGCAGCAAAACAGAGAGCAGCAAGGCAGAAAGCAGCTAGGCAGAGAGCAGCAAGGCTGAGAGCAGCAAGACATTGAGCAGCAATGCAGAGAGCAGCAAGGCGGAGAGCAGCTAGCCGGAGAGCAGCAAGGCGGAGAGCAGCTAGCCGGAGAGTAGCAAGGCTGAGAGCAGCAAGGCAGAGAGCAGCAAGGCAAATCACTGACTAGTTATTTATTCCTGCTCCGAACAAAGGAGGGAAATAATTGTTTCTCCTGGATGAAAAAAAAGACAGAAATTGAGAAAGTGTTTAGTTTTTCTTTGAGTTATGTTATTTTCTGAGAAACGACGTGGAGAAAAGACTGCCAGAATAATCTGTCTTTCTCACCGCTTTGATAGTACCTCAGCTAATGTCCTTAAAGCAGTCATCAAAATAAAGAACGTGGCACACTCCATGTGTAATCTCCCAGCAATTTAATGGGTGGTGGGCAGTCATCCTCACAATTACACCTTTCATTAATGTGAAAATGTATTGCATGCACTGGCAAGTGCCCAGCGATTGTAGGATCCAGGCATGGGTCTCCTATTCACTCCCATGGAATAAATGTTTTATCTACTGCGCAAAGAAACCACGAGCGAGGGAGAAGGAGGGGAGAGTACAAAATGCTGGTAAATCTTGAAAACTTTGAGTTTATTAGCTATTAAGATGAGGTATTCTGGCAGCACTAGACATATTTACCGGCTTGTTATTAGATAGTTGACTTGTGTGTTTTCTTTCTTGTGGAGAAATGTTTTTGTAGTATTAAAAGATTTCCTGAATCCAGAATTAGGGTGACACGGTGGCCTCAGTAAGCTGATTTTTTTGAGTTTAGCGATAGCTACAGATGTAGGATCTTAATTTGATCACTCTTTTGTTGGTAAGAATTTTGATGTGCTGCAGGAAATGCAGATGCTTTCTATTTATTTACATGCATTCACTGAAAACCTGCACTAACACATGGTCATATATTAACAGTATTGCACTTTTCATGTAGC
>NC_143037.1:70640000-70660000 GCF_057628025.1 Oncorhynchus mykiss | reverse complement strand
TTTATTATCTACTTCACTTGCTTTGGCAAAATTAACATACAGTAGAAATCAGAAGTTTACAAACACTTAGGTTGGAGTCATTAAAACTAATTTTTCAACCACTCCACATATTTATTGTTATTAACAAACTATAGTTTTGGCAAGTCGGTTAGGACATCTACTTTGTGCATGACACAAGTCATTTTTCTAACAATTGTTTACAGACAGATTATTTAACTTATAATTCCCTGTATCACAATTCCAGTGGGTCAGAAGTTTACATACACTAAGTTGACTGTGCCTTTAAACAGCTTGGAAAATTCCAGAAAATTATGTCATGGCTTTAGAAGCTTCTGATAGGCTAATTGACAATGTTTGAGTCAATTGGAGGTGTACCTGTGGATGTATTTCAAGGCCTACCTTCAAACCTCTTCGCTTGACATCATGTGAAAATCAAAAGACCTCAGAAAAACAATTGTAAACCTCCACAAGTCTGGTTCATCCTTGGGAGCAATTTCCAAACCCCTGAAGGTTCCACGTTCATCTGTACAAACAATAGTACGCAAGTATAAACACCATAGGACCGCGCAGCCATCATACCACTCAGGAAGGAGACGCGTTCAGTCTCCTAGGGGTGAACGTACTTTGGTGCGAAAAGTGCAAATCAATCACAGAACAACAGCAAAGGACCTTGTGAAGATGCTGGAGGAAACAGGTACAAAAGTATCTATATCCACAGTAAAACGAGTCCTATATCAACATAACCTGAAAGGCCGCTCAGCAAGGAAGAAGTCACTGCTCCAAAACCGCCATAAAAAAGCCAGACTACGGTTTGCAACTGCACATGGGGACAAAGATCATACTTTTTGGTGAAATGTCCTCTGGTCTGATGAAACAAAAATAGAACTGTATGGCCATTGTGACCATCGTTATGTTTGGATAAAAAGGGGGAGGCTTGCTAGCCGAGGAAACATCATCCCAACCGTGAAGCACGGGGGTGGCAGCATCATGTTGTGGAGGTGCTTTGCTGCAGGAGGGATTTGTGCACTTCACAAAATAGATGGCTTCATGTGGAATGGAAAATGATGTGGATATACTGAAGAAACATCTCAAGACATCAGTCAGGAAGTTAAAGTTTGGTCGCAAATGGGTCTTCCAAATGGACAATGACCCCAAACAAACTTCCAAAGTTGTGGCAAAATGTCTTAAGGACAAGAAAGTCAAGGTATTGGAGTCGCCATCACAAAGCACTGACCTCAATCATATAGAAATTGTTTGGGAAGAACTGAAAAAGGATGTGCGAGCAAGGAGGCCTACAAAGCTGACTCATTTACACAAGCTCTGTCAGGAGGAATGAGCTGAAATTCACCCAACTTATTGTGGGAAGCTTTTGAAAGGCTACCCAAAACATTTGACCCAAGTTAAACAATTTAAAGGCAATGCCACCAAATACTAATTGAGTGTATGTAAACTTCCGACTTCAACCTGTATGTTCCAAATGGCAATAAAGCCCCTTGAATATGAGAGAGATAGAGAGAGAGAGAGAGTTCTGTATCCCGTCGTCTCTGTGGAGGCCAGATGGGGTCAGCGTCTCTGGTGTAGTAGTGCCCTCTGTAACTCTCACTGGAGAGAGGACAGCACAGGGAGAGGAGCTGGGAGAGGGGCAGGGAGAGGAGCAGGGAGAGGAGCAGGGAGAAGAGCAGGGAGAGGAGCAGGGAGAGGAGCAGGGAGAAGAGCAGGGAGAAGAGCAGGGAGAAGAGCAGGGAGAAGAGCAGGGAGAGGAGCAGGGAGAGGAGCAGGGAGAAGAGCAGGGAGAAGAGCAGGGAGAAGAGCAGGGAGAGGAGCGGGGAGAGGAGCAGGGAGAGGAGCAGGGAGAGGAGCAGGGAGAAGAGCAGGGAGAGGAGCAGGCCTAAATTGAAAACAGCAGTCCCCAAGGTTAGAGCACATCAATCCTGCTATACTGGGTGTCTGGGAAGAGAAGAAGGGGAAGTAAAGCAGAATGAACAGAGCTATGGAGGAGAGCAAGTTGGGAAGAGGGAGCGAGTGAGAAGTGGGAGGTGGGCAGCGCAGAAAGAAAGAACGAGAGAGCGAACAGAAAGAGAAAGAGGGGGAGAGGGAGTGCAGTGAGTGAGAGAGAGCACACAGAGAGAGAGAAAGGGAGAGAACACAGAGAGAGTGAGAGCGAGAGAGAGAGAGAGAGAGAGAGAGCGAGAGCACGGAGAGAGAGAGAGAGGGAGAGCTCAGCAGAGCACGAAAACGAACGCAAGAGTAGAAAGGAGCTCCGATAGTGAGACGGGCCGGGAGAGAAAGCAGCAGAGAGAGAGAACACAGCCGGCGACAGAGAGACAGTTCAGTAGTGCTGCCATCAGGAATTACAACACTGCCATGCAACCTTAGTGCCGGTGGATGATTTGGGGCTGTCGTTGGTTGCCAGACCGTGCCTTGCAGTCCGAGTCCTGGGCATCACTGCAATGAGGTAGGGCTGCAGAGGGAAAGGGAGCAGGGCTGTCTGGGTTAGTGGGTAGATGAAACACTGTCTGTAGGGACGTGTGACGGAAATATACACGTTCCTCTAGTTTCATTTATCCTACATGCAGGATATTTATAGGTTTTCAGATGATACGAGAGTGAAGCTATAGTCTGCTTTATTCTGCTTCATACAGTAGCTACTATTCTCCTGTGCGGTCAGAGGAACTGGACTCTGGGATCTTTTCCCATCAGCCACAGAGAGCAGTGATGATTTGAAGGCCTGTCGGGACAGGGAGATGTCACCATGAAGGTTTTTAGTCGTTCTCGATATGAAGTCACGGCTTCTAGCCTTGACATGACATGGTGGGTGGGTATTAAGCATGTCTGGCCGCTGTGATTCCCGGGGGAATCTGGTACTGGTCGTCTGGGAGAACTATGAGACTTGTGGTGCTCAATATGGTATTATGTGGAGTATAAATCGAGACAGGTGAATTTAAAGCTTGTAACAGAAGTGCTCTGCCATAAGTTGTCAGACTGTCTTCAGAGGCTTCTGTTGTCCTGGTATATAAATATATATATATAATATGTATACTGTAGTGTCCCTAATATCAACAGGCAGAATGTAGTAGGGGGGGGGGGGCTTAGAGTGTCATAGAGTGAGGGGCTGTGGGTGTGGAGGTGTAGAGGCTTTTGTAGAGGTGTAGGTGTGTAGAGGTTTTTGTAGAGGTGTAGGAGTGTAGAGGTTATTGTAGAGGTGTAGAGGTGTAGGGGTGAAGGGGTGTAGGGGTGTAGGGGTGTAGATGTGTAGAGGTGTAGAGTTGTAGTGGTGTAGAGGTGTAGGGGTAAAGAGGTGTAGAGGTGTAGAGTTGTAGTGGTGTAGGGGTGTAGAGTTGTAGGGGTGTAGAGGTTTAGATGTGTAGGGGTGTAGAGGTGTAGAGTTGTAGGGGTAAAGAGGTGTAGAGTTGTAGTGGTGTAGAGGTGTAGGGGTAAAGAGGTGTAGGGGTGTAGAGGTGTAGGGGTGTAGAGGTGTAGAGTTATAGGGGTAAAGAGGTGTAGAGTTGTAGAGTTGTAGGGGTAAAGAGGTGTAGAGTTGTAGAGTTGTAGGGGTAAAGAGGTGTAGAGGTGTAGAGTTGTAGTGGTGTAGGGGTGTAGGGGTGTAAAGGTTTAGATGTGTAGGGGTGTAGAGGTGTAGAGGTGTAGAGGTGTAAAGTTGTAGTGGTGTAGGGGTGTAGAGGTGTAGAGTTGTAGGGGTGTAGATGTGTAGGGGTAAAGAGGTGTAGAGTTGTAGTGGTGTAGAGGTGTAGGGGTAAAGGGGTGTAGGGGTGTAGAGGTGTGGAGGTGTAGGGGTGTAGGGGTGTAGATGTGTAGGGGTGTAGATGTGTAGAGGTGTAGGGGTATAGAAGTGTAGAGGTGTAGGTGTGTAGAGGTTTTTGTAAAGGTGTAGAAGTGTAGAGGTGTATGGGGTGAAGGGGTGTAGAGTTGTAGTGGTGTAGAGGTGTAGGGGTAAAGGGGTGTAGGGGTGTAGAGGTGTGGAGGTGTAGGGGTGTAGGGGTGTATATATGAAGGGGTGTAGATGTGTAGAGGTGTAGGGGTATAGAAGTGTAGAGGTGTAGGTGTGTAGAGGTTTTTGTAAAGGTGTAGAAGTGTAGAGGTGTATGGGGTGAAGGGGTGTAGATGTGTAGGGGCGTAGGGATGTGATTAGGGGTGTAAGGGTGTGATTAAGGGTGTAGGGGTGTGATTAGGGGTATAGGGGTGTGATTATGGGTGTAGAGATGTGATTAGGGGTGTAGGGGTGTGATTATGGGTGTAGGGGTATGATTAGTATTGTAGAGATGTGATTAGGAGTGTAGGGGTGTGATGAGAGGTGTAGAGATGTGATTGGGGGTGTAGTGGTGTGATCAGGGGTGTGATTCAGGTGTGATTCGGGGTGTGAATAGGGGTGTGAATAGGGGTGCAGAGGTGTTATTAGGGGTGTAGGGGTGTAATTTGGGGTGTAGGGGTGTGATTGGGGGTGTAGGGGTGTGATTAGGGGTGTAGTGGTGTGATTAGGGGTGTAGGCGTGTGATTAAGGGTGTAGGGGTGTGATTAAGGGTGTAGTGGTGTGATTATGGGTGTAGTGGTGTGATTAGGGGTGTAGTGGTGTGATTGGGGGTGTAGTGGTGTGATGTGACTAGGGGTGTAGTGGTGTGATAAGGGGTGTAGTGGTGTGATTAGGGGTGTGATTAGGGGTGTAGGGGTGCGATTACGGGTGTAAGGGTGTGATTAAGAGTGTATGGGTGTGATTAAGGGTGTAGGGGTGTGATTAGGGGTGTAGGGGTGTGATTAGGGGTGTAGTGGTGTGATTAAGGGTGTAGTGGTGTGATTAGGGGTGTAGTGGTGTGATTAAGGGTGTAGTGGTGTGATTAGGGGTGTAGTGATGTGATTAAGGGTGTAGGGGTGTGATTAGGGGTGTAGTGGTGTGATTAGGGGTGTAGTGGTGTGATTAGGGGTGTAGTGGACTGATTAAGGGTGTAGTGGTGTGATTAAGGGTGTAGTGGTGTGATTAGGGGTGTAGTGGTTTGATTAGGGTGTAGTGGTGTGATTAGGGGTGTAGTGGTGTGATTAGGGGTGTAGTGGTGTGATTAGGGGTGTAGTGGACTGATTAAGGGTGTAGTGGTGTGATTAAGGGTGTAGTGGTGTGATTAGGGGTGTAGTGGACTGATTAAAGGTGTTGTGGACTGATTAAGGGTGTAGTGGACTGATTAAGGGTGTAGTGGTGTGATTAGGGGTGTAGTGGACTGATTAAGGGTGTAGTGGTGTGATTAGGGGTGTAGTGGACTGATTAAGGGTGTAGTGGACTGATTAAGGGTGTAGTGGACTGATTAAGGGTGTAGTGGACTGATTAAGGGTGTAGTGGACTGATTAAGGGTGTAGTCGACTGATTAAGGGTGTAGTGGACTGATTAAGGGTGTAGTGGACTGATTAAGGGTGTAGTGGACTGATTAAGGGTGTAGTGGACTGATTAAGGGTGTAGTGGTGTGATTATGGGTGTAGTGGACTGATTAAGGGTGTAGTGGACTGATTAAGGGTGTAGTGGACAGATTAAGGGTGTAGTGGACTGATTAAGGGTGTAGTGGACTGATTAAGGGTGTAGTGGTGTGATTAAGGGTGTAGTGGACTGATTAAGGGTGTAGTGGACTGATTAAGGGTGTAGTGGACTGATTAAGGGTGTAGTGGTGTGATTAGGGGTGTAGTGGACTGATTAAGGGTGTAGTGGTGTGATTAAGGGTGTAGTGGACTGATTAAGGGTGTAGTGGACTGATTAAGGGTGTAGTGGACTGATTAAGGGTGTAGTGGACTGATTAAGGGTGTAGTGGTGTGATTAGGGGTGTAGTGGTGTGATTAAGGGTGTAGTGGTGTGATTAGGGGTGTAGTGGTTTGATTAGGGGTGTAGTGGTGTGATTAGGGGTGTAGTGGTGTGATTAGGGGTGTAGTGGTGTGATTAAGGGTGTAGTGGTGTGATTAGGGGTGTAGTGGTGTGATTAGGGGTGTAGTGGTGTGATTAGGGGTGTAGTGGTGTGATTAGGGGTGTAGTGGACTGATTAAGGGTGTAGTGGTGTGATTAAGGGTGTAGTGGTGTGATTAGGGGTGTAGTGGACTGATTTAAGGGTGTAGTGGACTGATTAAGGGTGTAGTGGACTGATTAAGGGTGTAGTGGTGTGATTAGGGGTGTAGTGGACTGATTAAGGGTGTAGTGGTGTGATTAGGGGTGTAGTGGACTGATTAAGGGTGTAGTGGTGTGATTAGGGGTGTAGTGGACTGATTAAGGGTGTAGTGGACTGATTAAGGGTGTAGTGGACTGATTAAGGGTGTAGTGGACTGATTAAGGGTGTAGTGGACTGATTAAGGGTGTAGTGGACTGATTAAGGGTGTAGTGGACTGATTAAGGGTGTAGTCGACTGATTAAGGGTGTAGTGGACTGATTAAGGGTGTAGTGGACTGATTAAGGGTGTAGTGGACTGATTAAGGGTGTAGTGGACTGATTAAGGGTGTAGTGGACTGATTAAGGGTGTAGTGGTGTGATTAAGGGTGTAGTGGACTGATTAAGGGTGTAGTGGACTGATTAAGGGTGTAGTGGACTGATTAAGGGTGTAGTGGTGTGATTAGGGGTGTAGTGGACTGATTAAGGGTGTATTGGTGTGATTAAGGGTGTAGTGGACTGATTAAGGGTGTAGTGGACTGAGTAAGGGTGTAGTGGACTGATTAAGGGTGTAGTGGACTGATTAAGGGTGTAGTGGACTGATTAAGGGTGTAGTGGTGTGATTAGGGGTGTAGTGGACTGATTAAGGGTGTAGTGGACTGATTAAGGGTGTAGTGGACTGATTAAGGGTGTAGTGGACTGATTAAGGGTGTAGTGGACTGATTAAGGGTGTAGTGGACTGATTAAGGGTGCGGGAAGAGGCCAGAGCCACTCCAGATAATATTAGAATAGTCCTCAGACTGTCCTCTCTACGCCAGGTCAGAGCTGTGCTACAGGGCTGCTGATAGAGGATGCCTGAGACGTTCTGGAATTTGGTTTCCCTCAAAGATTGCCTGCAGATCTTGTTTACAAAACTGTAAATCTTCCACACCTCCCACTGTATCAGCTTGGTTAAAAGATCCAATGTCTTCTCTACACTTAGAAAAACACTGTATACCCTTTGAGAGGCCGATACCTTTTCCTTGAGATGGCAGCTTTTAATTTACTTCTTTTTTTTCAGCAGTTGCCTTCTATTGATCGGCGTGCTTCTACCTGCATTTCTGTTGCTGTTTGGGGTTTTAGTTTCTGATGTAAGAAGGGCTTTATAAACACATTTGATTGATTGCTTGATTGATTGATTGAGTAAGAGTTTTGTCCAACAGGGGTTTATGAGAGGGTGTGGGAGGGGAGGGATAGTATGTTGTGATATTTGTTATTTATTTTTGTGTATGTATTTGTGTGTGTGTGTGTGTGTGTGTATGTGTATGTGTGTGTGTGTGTGTGTGTGTGTGTGTGTGTGTGTGTGTGTGTGTGTGTGTGTGTGTGCGTGCGTGTACATATGTGCATTTACATGTATTTTTCTATATTGTTATTTCCAGTTGTTTAAATTCATTTTATTTTTGTAGGTACCTCTTAGCGGATCCCGACCTCATCCGGTGAAGCTGGAGAGCGCCAAATTCAAATGACAAAATTGTAATATTAAACATTCATGAACATACAAGTGTCTTACATCATTTAAAAGCTTAACTTCTTATTAATCCAGCCGCGTTGTCAGATTTGAAAAAGGCTTTACGGCGAAAGCAGGCCATGCGATTATCTGAGGACAGCGCCCCCCATCAAAATACTTTTCAAACCAGCACAGGCGTCACAAAATATATGCAGATATATGCAGTTTACCTCTCCCTCTCTCTCTCTCCCTCTCTCTCTCTCTCTCTCTCTCTCTCTCTCTCTCTCTGTCTCTGTCTCTGTCTCTGTCTCTGTCTCTGTCTGTCTCGCACACGCATAACAAATACAATATGAAGCAGTCAAATCTCTAATTTGTCCTTGGTCCTTTGTCTGATGTACCTCCATAGTGTGTTACACTAAACTGTAGTTACACACAATTTAAAAAAAAATCTGTTCCCTTCCATGTGTGTTTTTTTATATTGAAATGTGTGTTTATTGGTGTGAATAGGTATTCGGTATATTGAAATGTGTGTTTATTGGTGTGAATAGGTATTCGGTATATTCAAAGTCATAGATTGAACGGAACGGAAGCACACGAGGAATAGTAAATTTAAGGAGATCTTTTCAGTTTGATATCTGAATGTTTGTGAACTTGAGGTAATCTAGTGAAGATTACTTCCTCTCTTGATATCCTGTGCTCACTGGAAACATTTATTTGACCTTTTCTTGGGATGTTTTCTCTGTCCAGTCACAACCAACCCGCTCATCCACACAGCAGTGGTCCAGGAGGCTTTCTCTCCACATTCAAATAGTCAATAATCAAACATGATGATTTTACACAGATACAGGCCCAAAAAAGCTCTTCACTGTGTCAGTATCATAAAAGAAAAATACTGTTTCAGTATGACATACTGTAGGATTACTGCAGACTGATTTATATTGATCCATATGACATACTGTAGGATTACTGCAGACTGATTTATATTGATCCATATGACATACTGTAGGATTACTGCAGACTGATTTATATTGATCAATATGACATACTGTAGGATTACTGCAGACTGATTTATATTGATCCATATGACATACTGTAGGATTACTGCAGACTGATTTATATTGATCCATATGACATACTGTAGGATTACTGCAGACTGATTTATATTGATCCATATGACATAACAGGATTACTGCAGACTGATTTATATTGATCCATATGACATAACAGGATTACTGCAGACTGATTTATATTGATCCATATGACATAACAGGATTACTGCAGACTGATTTATATTGATCCATATGACATACTGTAGGATTACTGCAGACTGATTTATATTGATCCATATGACATAACAGGATTACTGCAGACTGATTTATATTGATCAATACAACATAACAGGATTACTGCAGACTGATTTATATTGATCCATATGACATAACAGGATTACTGCAGACTGATTTATATTGATCCATATGACATAACAGGATTACTGCAGACTGATTTATATTGATCAATACAACATAACAGGATTACTGCAGACTGATTTCTATTGATCAATATGACATAACATGATTACTGCAGACTGATTTAAATTGATCAATATGACATAACAGGATTACTGCAGACTGATTTATATTGATCAATACAACATAACAGGATTACTGCAGACTGATTTATATTGATCCATATGACATAACAGGATTACTGCAGACTGATTTATATTGATCCATATGACATACTGTAGGATTACTGCAGACTGATTTATATTGATCCATATGACATAACAGGATTACTGCAGACTGATTTATATTGATCAATATGACATAACAGGATTACTGCAGACTGATTTAAATTGATCAATATGACATGACATGATTACTGCAGACTGATTTAAATTGATCAATATGACATGACATGATTACTGCAGACTGATTTAAATTGATCAATATGACATGACAGGATTACTGCAGACTGATTTAAATTGATCAATATGACATGACATGATTACTGCAGACTGATTTAAATTGATCCATATGACATAACAGGATTACTGCAGACTGATTTATATTGATCAATATGACATGACATGATTACTGCAGACTGATTTAAATTGATCAATATGACATGACATGATTACTGCAGACTGATTTAAATTGATCAATATGACATGACAGGATTACTGCAGACTGATTTAAATTGATCAATATGACATGACATGATTACTGCAGACTGATTTAAATTGATCAATATGACATGACAGGATTACTGCAGACTGATTTATATTGATCAATATGACATGACAGGATTACTGCAGACTGATTTATATTGATCAATATGACATGACAGGATTACTGCAGACTGATTTATATTGATCAATATGACATGACAGGATTACTGCAGACTGATTTATATTGATCAATATGACATGACATGATTACTGCAGACTGATTTAAATTGATCAATATGACATGACATGATTACTGCAGACTGATTTAAATTGATCAATATGACATGACAGGATTACTGCAGACTGATTTAAATTGATCAATATGACATGACAGGATTACTGCAGACTGATTTAAATTGATCAATATGACATGACAGGATTACTGCAGACTGATTTAAATTGATCAATATGACATGACAGGATTACTGCAGACTGATTTATATTGATCAATATGACATGACATGATTACTGCAGACTGATTTAAATTGATCAATATGACATGACAGGATTACTGCAGACTGATTTAAATTGATCAATATGACATGACAGGATTACTGCAGACTGATTTAAATTGATCAATATGACATGACAGGATTACTGCAGACTGATTTATATTGATCAATATGACATGACAGGATTACTGCAGACTGATTTATATTGATCAATATGACATGACATGATTACTGCAGACTGATTTAAATTGATCAATATGACATGACAGGATTACTGCAGACTGATTTAAATTGATCCATATGACATAACAGGATTACTGCAGACTGATTTATATTGATCAATATGACATGACAGGATTACTGCAGACTGATTTAAATTGATCCATATGACATAACAGGATTACTGCAGACTGATTTATATTGATCAATATGACATGACAGGATTACTGCAGACTGATTTAAATTGATCAATATGACATAACAGGATTACTGCAGACTGATTTAAATTGATCAATATGACATAACAGGATTACTGCAGACTGATTTAAATTGATCAATACAACATAACAGGATTACTGCAGACTGATTTAAATTGATCAATATGACATAACAGGATTACTGCAGACTGATTTAAATTGATCAATATGACATGACAGGATTACTGCAGACTGATTTAAATTGATCAATATGACATGACAGGATTACTGCAGACTGATTTAAATTGATCAATATGACATGACAGGATTACTGCAGACTGATTTAAATTGATCAATATGACATGACAGGATTACTGCAGACTGATTTAAATTGATCAATATGACATGACAGGATTACTGCAGACTGATTTAAATTGATCAATATGACATGACAGGATTACTGCAGACTGATTTAAATTGATCAATATGACATAACAGGATTACTGCAGACTGATTTAAATTGATCAATATGACATGACAGGATTACTGCAGACTGATTTAAATTGATCAATATGACATGACAGGATTACTGCAGACTGATTTATATTGATCAATATGACATGACAGGATTACTGCAGACTGATTTATATTGATCAATATGACATGACATGATTACTGCAGACTGATTTAAATTGATCAATATGACATGACAGGATTACTGCAGACTGATTTAAATTGATCAATATGACATGACAGGATTACTGCAGACTGATTTAAATTGATCAATATGACATGACAGGATTACTGCAGACTGATTTAAATTGATCAATATGACATGACATGATTACTGCAGACTGATTTAAATTGATCAATATGACATGACAGGATTACTGCAGACTGATTTAAATTGATCCATATGACATGACAGGATTACTGCAGACTGATTTAAATTGATCAATATGACATGACAGGATTACTGCAGACTGATTTAAATTGATCAATACAACATAACAGGATTACTGCAGACTGATTTATATTGATCAATATGACATGACAGGATTACTGCAGACTGATTTAAATTGATCCATATGACATGACAGGATTACTGCAGACTGATTTAAATTGATCAATATGACATGACAGGATTACTGCAGACTGATTTAAATTGATCAATATGACATGACAGGATTACTGCAGACTGATTTATATTGATCAATATGACATGACATGATTACTGCAGACTGATTTAAATTGATCAATATGACATGACATGATTACTGCAGACTGATTTATATTGATCAATATGACATGACAGGATTACTGCAGACTGATTTAAATTGATCAATATGACATGACAGGATTACTGCAGACTGATTTAAATTGATCAATATGACATGACAGGATTACTGCAGACTGATTTATATTGATCCATATGACATAACAGGATTACTGCAGACTGATTTAAATTGATCAATATGACATGACAGGATTACTGCAGACTGATTTATATTGATCAATATGACATGACAGGATTACTGCAGACTGATTTATATTGATCCATATGACATGACAGGATTACTGCAGACTGATTTAAATTGATCAATATGACATGACAGGATTACTGCAGACTGATTTATATTGATCAATATGACATGACATGATTACTGCAGACTGATTTAAATTGATCAATATGACATGACAGGATTACTGCAGACTGATTTAAATTGATCAATATGACATGACAGGATTACTGCAGACTGATTTAAATTGATCAATATGACATGACAGGATTACTGCAGACTGATTTATATTGATCAATATGACATGACATGATTACTGCAGACTGATTTAAATTGATCAATATGACATGACAGGATTACTGCAGACTGATTTAAATTGATCAATATGACATGACAGGATTACTGCAGACTGATTTAAATTGATCAATATGACATGACAGGATTACTGCAGACTGATTTAAATTGATCAATATGACATGACAGGATTACTGCAGACTGATTTAAATTGATCAATATGACATGACAGGATTACTGCAGACTGATTTAAATTGATCAATATGACATGACAGGATTACTGCAGACTGATTTAAATTGATCAATATGACATGACATGATTACTGCAGACTGATTTAAATTGATCAATATGACATGACATGATTACTGCAGACTGATTTAAATTGATCAATATGACATGACATGATTACTGCAGACTGATTTAAATTGATCAATATGACATGACATGATTACTGCAGACTGATTTATATTGATCCATATGACATAACAGGATTACTGCAGACTGATTTAAATTGATCCATATGACATAACAGGATTACTGCAGACTGATTTAAATTGATCAATATGACATAACAGGATTACTGCAGACTGATTTATATTGATCAATACAACATAACAGGATTACTGCAGACTGATTTAAATTGATCCATATGACATGACAGGATTACTGCAGACTGATTTAAATTGATCAATATGACATGACAGGATTACTGCAGACTGATTTATATTGATCAATATGACATGACATGATTACTGCAGACTGATTTAAATTGATCAATATGACATGACATGATTACTGCAGACTGATTTATATTGATCCATATGACATAACAGGATTACTGCAGACTGATTTAAATTGATCCATATGACATGACAGGATTACTGCAGACTGATTTAAATTGATCAATATGACATGACAGGATTACTGCAGACTGATTTAAATTGATCAATATGACATGACAGGATTACTGCAGACTGATTTAAATTGATCAATATGACATAACAGGATTACTGCAGACTGATTTAAATTGATCAATATGACATGACAGGATTACTGCAGACTGATTTAAATTGATCAATATGACATGACAGGATTACTGCAGACTGATTTAAATTGATCAATATGACATGACAGGATTACTGCAGACTGATTTAAATTGATCAATATGACATGACATGATTACTGCAGACTGATTTAAATTGATCAATATGACATGACATGATTACTGCAGACTGATTTAAATTGATCAATATGACATGACATGATTACTGCAGACTGATTTAAATTGATCAATATGACATGACATGATTACTGCAGACTGATTTATATTGATCCATATGACATAACAGGATTACTGCAGACTGATTTAAATTGATCCATATGACATAACAGGATTACTGCAGACTGATTTAAATTGATCAATATGACATAACAGGATTACTGCAGACTGATTTATATTGATCAATACAACATAACAGGATTACTGCAGACTGATTTAAATTGATCCATATGACATGACAGGATTACTGCAGACTGATTTAAATTGATCAATATGACATGACAGGATTACTGCAGACTGATTTATATTGATCAATATGACATGACATGATTACTGCAGACTGATTTAAATTGATCAATATGACATGACATGATTACTGCAGACTGATTTATATTGATCCATATGACATAACAGGATTACTGCAGACTGATTTAAATTGATCCATATGACATGACAGGATTACTGCAGACTGATTTAAATTGATCAATATGACATGACAGGATTACTGCAGACTGATTTAAATTGATCAATATGACATGACAGGATTACTGCAGACTGATTTAAATTGATCAATATGACATAACAGGATTACTGCAGACTGATTTAAATTGATCAATATGACATGACATGATTACTGCAGACTGATTTAAATTGATCAATATGACATGACAGGATTACTGCAGACTGATTTAAATTGATCCATATGACATGACAGGATTACTGCAGACTGATTTAAATTGATCAATATGACATGACAGGATTACTGCAGACTGATTTAAATTGATCAATACAACATAACAGGATTACTGCAGACTGATTTATATTGATCAATATGACATGACAGGATTACTGCAGACTGATTTAAATTGATCCATATGACATGACAGGATTACTGCAGACTGATTTAAATTGATCAATATGACATGACAGGATTACTGCAGACTGATTTAAATTGATCAATATGACATGACAGGATTACTGCAGACTGATTTATATTGATCAATATGACATGACATGATTACTGCAGACTGATTTAAATTGATCCATATGACATGACAGGATTACTGCAGACTGATTTAAATTGATCAATATGACATAACAGGATTACTGCAGACTGATTTAAATTGATCAATATGACATACTGTAGGATTACTGCAGACTGATTTAAATTGATCAATATGACATGACAGGATTACTGCAGACTGATTTATATTGATCAATATGACATGACAGGATTACTGCAGACTGATTTATATTGATCCATATGACATAACAGGATTACTGCAGACTGATTTATATTGATCCATATGACATACTGTAGGATTACTGCAGACTGATTTATATTGATCAATATGACATGACATGATTACTGCAGACTGATTTAAATTGATCCATATGACATGACAGGATTACTGCAGACTGATTTAAATTGATCAATATGACATAACAGGATTACTGCAGACTGATTTAAATTGATCAATATGACATACTGTAGGATTACTGCAGACTGATTTAAATTGATCAATATGACATGACAGGATTACTGCAGACTGATTTATATTGATCAATATGACATGACAGGATTACTGCAGACTGATTTATATTGATCCATATGACATAACAGGATTACTGCAGACTGATTTATATTGATCCATATGACATACTGTAGGATTACTGCAGACTGATTTATATTGATCAATATGACATGACAGGATTACTGCAGACTGATTTAAATTGATCAATATGACATGACAGGATTACTGCAGACTGATTTATATTGATCAATATGACATGACAGGATTACTGCAGACTGATTTATATTGATCAATATGACATGACATGATTACTGCAGACTGATTTATATTGATCAATATGACATGACAGGATTACTGCAGACTGATTTATATTGATCAATATGACATGACAGGATTACTGCAGACTGATTTATATTGATCAATATGACATGACAGGATTACTGCAGACTGATTTATATTGATCAATATGACATGACAGGATTACTGCAGACTGATTTATATTGATCAATATGACATGACAGGATTACTGCAGACTGATTTATATTGATCAATATGACATGACAGGATTACTGCAGACTGATTTATATTGATCAATATGACATGACATGATTACTGCAGACTGATTTAAATTGATCAATATGACATGACAGGATTACTGCAGACTGATTTAAATTGATCAATATGACATGACAGGATTACTGCAGACTGATTTAAATTGATCAATATGACATGACAGGATTACTGCAGACTGATTTAAATTGATCAATATGACATGACAGGATTACTGCAGACTGATTTAAATTGATCAATATGACATGACAGGATTACTGCAGACTGATTTAAATTGATCAATATGACATGACAGGATTACTGCAGACTGATTTAAATTGATCAATATGACATGACATGATTACTGCAGACTGATTTAAATTGATCAATATGACATGACATGATTACTGCAGACTGATTTAAATTGATCAATATGACATGACATGATTACTGCAGACTGATTTAAATTGATCAATATGACATGACATGATTACTGCAGACTGATTTATATTGATCCATATGACATAACAGGATTACTGCAGACTGATTTAAATTGATCCATATGACATAACAGGATTACTGCAGACTGATTTAAATTGATCAATATGACATAACAGGATTACTGCAGACTGATTTATATTGATCAATACAACATAACAGGATTACTGCAGACTGATTTAAATTGATCCATATGACATGACAGGATTACTGCAGACTGATTTAAATTGATCAATATGACATGACAGGATTACTGCAGACTGATTTATATTGATCAATATGACATGACATGATTACTGCAGACTGATTTAAATTGATCAATATGACATGACATGATTACTGCAGACTGATTTATATTGATCCATATGACATAACAGGATTACTGCAGACTGATTTAAATTGATCCATATGACATGACAGGATTACTGCAGACTGATTTAAATTGATCAATATGACATGACAGGATTACTGCAGACTGATTTAAATTGATCAATATGACATGACAGGATTACTGCAGACTGATTTAAATTGATCAATATGACATAACAGGATTACTGCAGACTGATTTAAATTGATCAATATGACATGACAGGATTACTGCAGACTGATTTAAATTGATCAATATGACATGACAGGATTACTGCAGACTGATTTAAATTGATCAATATGACATGACAGGATTACTGCAGACTGATTTAAATTGATCAATATGACATGACATGATTACTGCAGACTGATTTAAATTGATCAATATGACATGACATGATTACTGCAGACTGATTTAAATTGATCAATATGACATGACATGATTACTGCAGACTGATTTAAATTGATCAATATGACATGACATGATTACTGCAGACTGATTTATATTGATCCATATGACATAACAGGATTACTGCAGACTGATTTAAATTGATCCATATGACATAACAGGATTACTGCAGACTGATTTAAATTGATCAATATGACATAACAGGATTACTGCAGACTGATTTATATTGATCAATACAACATAACAGGATTACTGCAGACTGATTTAAATTGATCCATATGACATGACAGGATTACTGCAGACTGATTTAAATTGATCAATATGACATGACAGGATTACTGCAGACTGATTTATATTGATCAATATGACATGACATGATTACTGCAGACTGATTTAAATTGATCAATATGACATGACATGATTACTGCAGACTGATTTATATTGATCCATATGACATAACAGGATTACTGCAGACTGATTTAAATTGATCCATATGACATGACAGGATTACTGCAGACTGATTTAAATTGATCAATATGACATGACAGGATTACTGCAGACTGATTTAAATTGATCAATATGACATGACAGGATTACTGCAGACTGATTTAAATTGATCAATATGACATAACAGGATTACTGCAGACTGATTTAAATTGATCAATATGACATGACATGATTACTGCAGACTGATTTAAATTGATCAATATGACATGACAGGATTACTGCAGACTGATTTAAATTGATCCATATGACATGACAGGATTACTGCAGACTGATTTAAATTGATCAATATGACATGACAGGATTACTGCAGACTGATTTAAATTGATCAATACAACATAACAGGATTACTGCAGACTGATTTATATTGATCAATATGACATGACAGGATTACTGCAGACTGATTTAAATTGATCCATATGACATGACAGGATTACTGCAGACTGATTTAAATTGATCAATATGACATGACAGGATTACTGCAGACTGATTTAAATTGATCAATATGACATGACAGGATTACTGCAGACTGATTTATATTGATCAATATGACATGACATGATTACTGCAGACTGATTTAAATTGATCCATATGACATGACAGGATTACTGCAGACTGATTTAAATTGATCAATATGACATAACAGGATTACTGCAGACTGATTTAAATTGATCAATATGACATACTGTAGGATTACTGCAGACTGATTTAAATTGATCAATATGACATGACAGGATTACTGCAGACTGATTTATATTGATCAATATGACATGACAGGATTACTGCAGACTGATTTATATTGATCCATATGACATAACAGGATTACTGCAGACTGATTTATATTGATCCATATGACATACTGTAGGATTACTGCAGACTGATTTATATTGATCAATATGACATGACATGATTACTGCAGACTGATTTAAATTGATCCATATGACATGACAGGATTACTGCAGACTGATTTAAATTGATCAATATGACATAACAGGATTACTGCAGACTGATTTAAATTGATCAATATGACATACTGTAGGATTACTGCAGACTGATTTAAATTGATCAATATGACATGACAGGATTACTGCAGACTGATTTATATTGATCAATATGACATGACAGGATTACTGCAGACTGATTTATATTGATCCATATGACATAACAGGATTACTGCAGACTGATTTATATTGATCCATATGACATACTGTAGGATTACTGCAGACTGATTTATATTGATCAATATGACATGACAGGATTACTGCAGACTGATTTAAATTGATCAATATGACATGACAGGATTACTGCAGACTGATTTATATTGATCAATATGACATGACAGGATTACTGCAGACTGATTTATATTGATCAATATGACATGACATGATTACTGCAGACTGATTTATATTGATCAATATGACATGACAGGATTACTGCAGACTGATTTATATTGATCAATATGACATGACAGGATTACTGCAGACTGATTTATATTGATCAATATGACATGACAGGATTACTGCAGACTGATTTATATTGATCAATATGACATGACAGGATTACTGCAGACTGATTTATATTGATCAATATGACATGACAGGATTACTGCAGACTGATTTATATTGATCAATATGACATGACAGGATTACTGCAGACTGATTTATATTGATCAATATGACATGACAGGATTACTGCAGACTGATTTATATTGATCAATATGACATGACAGGATTACTGCAGACTGATTTATATTGATCAATATGACATGACAGGATTACTGCAGACTGATTTATATTGATCAATATGACATGACAGGATTACTGCAGACTGATTTATATTGATCAATATGACATGACAGGATTACTGCAGACTGATTTATATTGATCAATATGACATGACAGGATTACTGCAGACTGATTTATATTGATCAATATGACATGACAGGATTACTGCAGACTGATTTATATTGATCCATATGACATGACAGGATTACTGCAGACTGATTTATATTGATCAATATGACATGACATGATTACTGCAGACTGATTTATATTGATCAATATGACATGACAGGATTACTGCAGACTGATTTAAATTGATCAATATGACATGACAGGATTACTGCAGACTGATTTAAATTGATCAATATGACATGACAGGATTACTGCAGACTGATTTATATTGATCAATATGACATGACAGGATTACTGCAGACTGATTTATATTGATCAATATGACATGACAGGATTACTGCAGACTGATTTATATTGATCAATATGACATGACAGGATTACTGCAGACTGATTTATATTGATCAATATGACATGACAGGAT